>NC_134498.1:42325879-42600879 GCF_040206685.1 Ascaphus truei
GTGAAAATCCTAAGGAATGTACAAACTTTTTCTCGCCACTGTAGGTGCATAATTGTTCAATGTAAAAAGGTTATTCCGTGCTCCAAATTTGTACCAAAAAAGCCATTTGCGATGCTTAGTACACATGGTAAACTCTAATCTATAGACATCAGTAAGTACATTACACTGTGTTGATCACAGATAAATAAATCTGTAGTTAGTATACTGCATGTACTCTTGCAGTATTCCACAAGCAGAATATGTTTCAATGAATCACAGCAGTGATAAATATATATGTGTATATGTGTGTGTATATATATCAAATGGAAATACAACTCTATGCTCATTTGCATGTCTTAGGCAGGTCTGCAACCCCGCCTTTCACCATTATCACCCAGCACACAGCACTTCCACTGCAGCAAGGGATTCTGGGAAATGACATGCAAATGAGCACACAGTGCCACTTTTTGCTTTAAACCCATTTTAAACATGGTTCCCTATAGACTTAAGCTTGCTGCATGGTCACAGCTTTAAGCACAGCCAGGGTTAAGATGCATAGCCAGCAAACCCACCCACAGACAGCTGTTTCGACCTTAATGGGTCTCATCAGTGTGGGGTTGGTTACACTGGCTGTGCAAAGCTGAAGCAATGAGGATGGGTTTTACCATACTTAGTTAAGTTATGTATGGTGAGTAAAAAAGTGACAAAAACTCTCCACAGCAAAGCATATAGCAAATGGAACTATAACTGTATGCTCATTCGCATGTCTTAGGCAGGTCTGCAACCCCGCCTTTCACCATTATCACCCAGCACTTCCACTGCAGCAAGGGATTCTGGGAAATGACATGCAAATGAGCACACAGTGCCACTTTTAGTGCACAACCCTGAGGAAGGTCCTACAAGGGCCGAAACGTCGGTCTTGTTTGTGCTGTACCATCTGAATACAGGGATTTTTGTTGCCATTTATCCTTGAGTGCTGTCCTTTGTCTTCCCTTGCTAGGGATGACTGCTTGCTCTCTCTCTCTCTCTCTCTCTCTCTCTCTCTCTCTCTCTCTCTCTCTCTCTCTCTCTCTCTCTCTCTCTCTCTCTCTCTCTCTCTCTCTCTCTCTCTATATATATATATATATATATATATTCTTATTTCTATTGGATAAATCCTGTTTAGATTGCTTGTAGGTTGTGATACATTGAAACCTCACAGATCTCTTCTTTAAGAATTTATAATACCCTCTCTATAAGGAGAAGAAAAACGAAGCGATCAGTTAAAAGGATCATCCTTACTGACTATAACATGCTCCTTTAAACTGATATATATTTTAAGAAGACCATAATTCCTAGGCTTTAAGAATACTGCAATAAATGCTGTCCCCATGTTATTTACTGTTACAATGAGCCCTTTTGATACACAGATACATAGAGAAAGATTGTATCTCTATGTGCCCTAAGGCTCACTGTGCAGCAGGAGATGGTCTTATGATAAGAAGTTGTTTTGCAAACAGGGAGTAAAAAAATACAAATTGCTGTACTAAACAGGCAACGTTTTGTATAATAATTTAGATAATGTAATTACATGTCACATTCCAAGACGATATGTTATATAAGTAAATAAAAAGCAACAAAACCCTTAATGCCTTCGCTGTCAGACTGGGCCATAATCTAACCTGAGCCACACCTTATCCTACAATAAGCAGCCACCTTACCTTCTTGTTTCAACATTGTCCCTAATTCCCTATAGAGTGTAAGCTCTGAGGAGCAGGGCCCCCATTACCTCTCTGTATCTGTTCATGCATGTGCGTCCTCACATGTATGTAACTGTTTATGTAATATACACAACTCTGTACCCCATTGTACGTTCTACGGAATATGTTAGCGTTTCACAAATAAACGATAATAATAATAATAGAAATCTAACTGCAATTGGAACATAACCAACCATGTACTGTAATAATGAAGTTAAATATGGGAACTTTTATTGGTGGTGTATATATTCATTGTTACGTACGGCACACTTGTGAGCACGTGACCTGCATACGGGACAAGGGTTAAGACACAGCTCGCAAGCTGGCCCACTTTCACCTTCGCAAAGGTCCCTCAAGTGACCAATATCTCCCCTCAATCCATCCCCATATACCATGTGTCTCGAACAGCACACAAGTGAGCACATGACTTAGATCTCAAACCAGGGTTAGCACACACGCTATCTATCTAACTCACCTTTCTCCTGTACAAGGTACTTTCAATTAGTTAATATTAACCCCTTACTTAATTGCAATCATATCTATATGCTGCTGCCACCACTCAAGAATTATGCAAAAATATGTAAATTAATATATCTGCCAGGGTCTCAAGTCCCTATTTATTATAGAAAAAACAATGCACAACACACAAAAATCTGTTGTAGCAAAATGTGTCCAAATATGTAAATACTCTCTAGAGCTTGCAACAGTTAATTCAGAGCCCCAAAGCATTACTTATTAAAGAATGTTTTAATGTTATGACTCAGATTAGAGTAAAAGATAATTACAAGAACATACAATTACAGTAAATGCAGAACAGTTTCTTAAAATAACAGGATAACACAGAAAACAGAAATCCCTATACATTACATTACCATATGTAATAGGTTTTTCCCACAGAGAAGTCACTGGCGTAGAAAGATGAAAATTCGAGTGATTGATCCCAAACAAACCTCTGGTGAATTCTGATTCATAATACCTGGCTAAGTTTTATGTACTATTTTTTTCCCATTGAAAAAATCCTACCCGGTCATAAATCAGCTGTGCGATTGATGGTTTTATGACAGAGGGAAAAAAAACTCCTAACAAACAACGTTTAAGTCTTTGCCTCACTATATAAACGCACTCATAACTTCCTCTCTCTAATACTTAGACACACATGAGCTATATCAATAGAATTAGGCGATTATGACGAAGGCAACGAGACTAACTATGAACGTCTTGCTCCTAAATTTGAGTGACAAATGTATATCTGTCCTTGGCACCTCTTACCCATGTAGCATGTTGTACGGTTTGATTCGTCTTTTTGCCACGATGCCGAATATGCACCTCTTAGTATGTACAGTAGATGGCGTCACATGATATTTTCATTGTTAATAAAGTCCTCCAACTAAGACGTGACCTGTGTGTCACCTCTCTCTGTGATGTACCAATAATCATTCAAGAATGTTCAGTTTTCTTTGAGGCTGACAAAATAATCTCTGGTTATCTTTTATTGCCTTCTAAACAACACATATGTCACTTTTAGTGGACTGTCCGTGATAGACCCCCTCAGTTAAGCCCTTTTTGAAGATCAGCACAGACCCAGGAAAAGTCATGACCTGTCATAAACCTAATATATTGTATTGTTAAAATCAAACTGTTGTTACATTAATCCCTGATATGATATTATCATGACAATCATCAACAGCCCTTGGCCTCCCCAATGGTCTTCAGTTATGAGGGTTACAAGCCTCTCTGTCTTCTCCATGTTGCTCCAACAAATTTTCTGATTTCATCCTCTCATCTTACTTCATCATCTCACTACCCTGAGGAAGGGCCCGTTTGTGGGTCCGAAACATTGGTGATTTGTGTATTTTTTTCTACAATATATGTTGATTTTTCACAAACCTGTGTGCTGTCTGCTGATTCCCGTGCGAACGGTATCGTATATTTATCAACTTATTATGGGACATGCACCTACCTCAATTATCTATATTGGAGCGCCGGCTGTTCATCTTTATAAATATATATATATCTTGCGGCATATTTCTGACCTACAGTATTAATAACATGGTTCACTGCTACAGTTCCATTGAAGGGTGAATTAAGTATTACAATTATTACAAGATAATACCCCCAAGCTCATTTTTAAAAAATGTATACATAATGAGCGTATGACAGTATTACACATTAGAAAATACAAAGTCGATCATTACTTATTCCAGTAACTCCTTTTTAACTTTTACCTTTCCATCTCCCTTTCCATTAGATAATAACTTTGTCCATAATAAAGCTTGTGCTCACACAATGTAATGACAAAAATATATGAACCTGTGGGCCCCTTCAACTATGTTTGCATCCACTGGTCATTTACCTAGCGTTGGCATTTGTACCTAGCATGGGCATTTGTACCTAGCGTTGGCGTTTGTACCTAGCGTGGGCGTTTGTACCTAGCGTGGGCGTTTGTACCTAGCGTGGGCGTTTGTACCTAGCGTTGGCATTTGTACCTAGCGTGGGCATTTGTACCTAGCGTTGGTGTTTGTAACTAGCGTGGGCGTTTGTACCTAGTGTGGGCATTTGTACTTAGCGTGGGTGTTTGTACCTAGCGCGGACGTTTGCTGCTATAAGCTGAGAAGGAATACAACCTTAACATTAATAGATTTATAACCCAACTAAAGTAGTCCAGTAGATAAAGGAGTGATTGAGTGAACAAGTAGGACAGAGAGCAATAAGGTATGGAGGAAACACACTGTAAGAGTAGATAAGCTATGTCTTCTGGCTTTGTTACGTGGGAGATTAAATACACTGAAAGAAGATACAGAAAAAATAATGTGGTAACACTAAACAGGTGCATACACTTACAGGATATTTCATTGTGTGTGCGTGTGTGCGTGCGTGCATGTGTGCGTGCGTGCATGTGTGCGTGCGTGCATGTGTGCGTGCATGTACACTCTTTTAACTAGTGCAACCTGGTTTAAGTGTCGATGTCATATCCATTTACTCTTGGACAAGCTACTTTATTACTCTGTGCTTCAAGTGCCCCAAAAGATGGGGAGACCTATAGGATAAGGATTCATTGCGTCTGCTTTTATTGTCGTATTTACATGCTGTGTATATTACATATGCCAAAAAATTCCCCTTGCTACCAATTACTGTCTTCTCCCCGGCCACATTCCTGAACTTACACTTCTGTGCAGTGTGTTAGCCAACCGGAAACCCCTTCTCACTAGAGCAGAAACCAAGAGACTAATGGGATTGCAGCACTTCGGCCATTCTCCCACTAGAGCTATCCATTCCAGAGTAAAAAGTAAGGAAGAATGGGAGCCATTCACGTTATCGCATACAGTAGGCTTCTCTTTATAACGTGAATCTCCCTGAGTATAAGGAGAGGCTGTTGAGTCACAGTTAGATGACTGTTAGATTGTATCTTGTGTTTTATGCCTCCTGGGTGTTTCATTCTGAATAACATGTTTTTTCTCTTGGATAGCATTGCTGTTTGGAGATAAAGCTTTCAATGTTGCTGCTTGGTTTTGCAATCTTTTAGCTTGGCCAGACCATGAATTAGGCACGGATGTTATTACCACACAACCAGCTTTACCTACAAATGACTTATTAACAATCTTGTTTAAGTAAAGCCCAGTGTTGTTTGAGTTACCAAACTTCCACCGGGCAAATACAATAGAATTCATACGTTATATATAAACCTATTGTAAGGCTTTCTATCCTTTTGCTGCATCTTACCTGGTGCAAACATTAGTGCCACTTTGCAGACCTTTATCACCATCCATTCACTGCCAGAGTTGCTCGCTTCACAATGCTGTATAAGATAGGTTAGCTATAGATGGTTTATAGCAGCAGTACTGCACTTTTTAAAGACGTTGTACCCCTTGGAGTGAGACTTCAAGTACACCCATTTCAATGGGGACATCATTTTTTTTGCCAAACAACTTGTAATTGGCATTATAAAAATGACAAGAATGAACATAAAGCCGGACTGCACATATGTATCCTGGTAACAACGCTTATTTGACATGATAAATCGATGGGCGAAGCAAGACTTCAACCCCTGAAAAAGAGTACAAAGTAAAAAAAATGTAAATGTATATCTTAGGTTTGTAATAATGTAAAATTGAACACAGATACTTTCCAAAAAGGAAAGGTAAGAGCCAGCGATTGCCCTTGGGAAAGCTCTTAGCACAGAGCGGGACAGCTGTTGGGCGAAGAGATTAGGGCAGTGATTGATTCAGGGGTTAAAGATTATGATTAAAGATATAGAAAGAAAACATCCAGAGATGATAACTCCAAAATTAACTCTACAGACACTTTAAACGTGACACTTAAGATGTTACACAGGCATTTTTTTTGTGCTGGGTGTGACAAAAAAAACGACATATAGGGAAGCTGGAGCAGAAATAGAACGTCCCAACGTCATCGATAGATCTATTGACCCGCCGGAATGAGACCTGACCCCGCATCCATTTTGTGTCCACTGGGCAAGCATTTTTACCCGGTACACAAACCTACTTGTTAATCGTGAACTTGGGGATCCTCAGGGGTCAATAGATCAGCTCCATGTGACCCGCTGGTTCAAGTCAGCTAAAAATAATAAAATAAAAAAAATGGTGAGAGTTGTGGACTGCGGATTTACAACAGAATTGCCACTTGCTTGTCAACTTTTGTAGCTATTGAGGCATCACAAAGGCTGATTTTATAACCCTCTATTTTAGTACCTTTAAACAGTACTGGGGTTTGGTAGAGGTAGGCACCTGCCTAATAGGGTTTGCAAGATGAGCTTCTGCGTACCCTAATCGTTGTTAATGTGCTCCAATAGTGTCCTATTCTTTGTCGTTTATTAACAAGTATCCAAGTCTTAATTAAGGTAGACTGAGTGGCCTAGTGATAGCAAACTGCCTCTGAAACGCGTGAACCGGGGTCCAATCTGAGTGATGCAGTTTACATGACATTGGGAGGATTCACAAAGCTCCAATAAGAGTTTATCAGAGCGTAATTGCTGTAAACTGGTGTTCAAGTCAAGTATCAGAGCTTTGGTAATCTCACTATTTGTCTCCCTGTGCCTCAGGGAAAAAAAGAAGGTTGTATTCTCGTGCCTAAAAATATTCTGCACAGTTCAGCACACTGCAGCATTAAATCGAAGCATATTAGTATGAGAAAAGTAAGAGCATGTATTTCCCCTGACATCACAGGGATGTGCTGCTGTGCTGCGCGGGATGTAAAGGCAGGGAAGTTCCGATATATATGGATATCGTTATTTGCATAGCGCCATCCACGTACATAGCGCGTCGCAGCATCAATACTTGTGAGAAAGTATCAGAAGACATAATGGGAATAAACGCTACAGACGTAGAAGTAAAATATTTGGAAAGAAGAGTCCCTGCTCCGAAGAGCTGACAATCTAAGTGGTAAGTAGGGAGAACTTACAGCGACAACCATTTATTGGAGGAGCGAGTGACGCGATGGAGAGAAGACTTCCACTTGACTTTGTGACCTCTTTGGTTGTGTGTTTGTGTGTTTGTTTGTGTTTTTGTTCGTGTGTTCGCACTCCACAGGCCAAAAGCCTTGACCAATTCTGATGACATGTTGAGAGTATCTTTCTGCTGTCCTAACTTAGATCTGCCAGCAGTTTCAGCCGAATCATGGCAGACCTCATCTAGTAATTTTTTTTTCTAAGTGACACAATATACATTAACGGTCTATCTTATTGACTGAATTCTTGATACAAAACATTACATGTATAATTTTGCAACTCAGAGAAATGAAATATGTCAAATTAAAATAAATTGGTAACCACAGTAACAAACAACACTGTACATTCTAATAGGTGTATCCATGTAGCTGTACATACATGCTTACACGCCATGAGTAGTTTTTTTGGATATGTATATACTTAGACTTTTTCACTTCGACCATTTAATTCCCCCCCCCTTTTTTTTAATATTATTACCAATTCTTTTTTTCTTTCTTTCTATAATCTCTTGAAAAGATGTTCATTATCTGTCTATACTGGTTGATATATATATATATATATATATATATATATATATATATATATAAAAATTAAAATAAATAGATGATACCGTTCTGTGGCTAACGAAATGCTTTTATTTGTGCGAGCTTTCGAGATACACTGATCTCTTCTTCCGGCGATGTTACAATGAATGAAGCAAAAGGTATACTTAAAAACAGTGTCTCCTGGAATGTTATCTGTGCTGTTCCTTCCCCCGGTGTGGATGTGTTTTATGGCTAGAGGTGTCAAAAGTTACTGAAAGCAAGTGAAGAAAGAGTGTGTATGTGTATCAGTGTGAATAAAAATGAATGGAGAGCCCACAGTATATACAGTGCTTTACACAAGGTGTGTGTGGAGTGGGAGTGGATATAAATGGTGTGGGTGCATTCTGAATTGCATTCAGTTTGTTTAGCAGGTCGGTGGTATCCTGGATATAGCTGGGTGTGTTCCTGACAAGTGGTTTTAGAATGCCCTCCACATACTGTGCTATATGTATGCACACACAGCTGTCTCTCACACATACTAATACTCCTTGTTTTTCCATCCCTATACACCAATAGGGACCACTTAGTATCCACACACACTTTTAGTTGTGCTACAAACTCTCACATTTCCACACCCACCCACACCATTTATATCCACTCCCACTCCACACACACCTTGTGTAAAGCACTGTATATACTGTGGGCTCTCCATTCATTTTTATTCACACTGATACACATACACACTCTTTCTTCACTTGCTTTCAGTAACTTTTGACACCTCTAGCCATAAAACACATCCACACGGGGGAAGGAACAGCACAGATAACATTCCAAGAGACACTGTTTTTAAGTATACCTTTTTCTTCATTCATTGTAACATCGCCGGAAGAAGAGATCAGTGTATCTCGAAAGCTCGCACAAATAAAAGTATTTCGTTAGCCACAGAACGGTATCATCTATTTATTTTATTTTTTGATTATTTTATAGCTCGGCTAACACAGTACTGATACCTCTACATGTATGTATATATATATATATATATATATATATATATATATATATATATATATATACACACACACACACACACACACACACATATATATATATATATATATATATATATATATATATATATATATATATATATATATGTAGATGTATATGAATAGTTGAAAACCAGAAAACCTGTCCATGTATTGTGGCGTGAAGTTGTGATCCAAGATCTCTAATGTAAGAATCATTTGTATGTAACAGCTGTTCCATTATTAATAACATATGCTCAGGTTAATTGAACAATTAGGCCATTTCTTGGCACTGTAAAAGCCTCAAATCCTTGTGATCATATCATTCACTGTGATGAAGTGAAACTGCCACTAAACACGTAGGATTGAACGATGCAAGTTGTGTATCCAGTAAAGCCACATGCCAATTGGAAACCCAGCGTGTCTCCTACAGGAAGCCCTGAAATAACAGCAGGTGGGAGCAGACGGGTCTGGGAGAGAGGTGAAGAGCTCCAAGGACAAAGGCTAAAAGGCACCACACATCCCTGAAAGGTATTGTATTGTATGTCTTTATTTATATAGCGCCATTAATGTACATAGCGCTTCACAGTAGTAATACATGTGGTAATCAAATAAATAACAGATAATATAAATAACAGATCATGGGAATAAGTGCTTCAGACATAAAAGTAACATTAAGAAAGAGGAGTCCCTGCCCAGAGGAGCTTACAGTCTAATTGGTAGGTAGGGAGAACGTACAGAGACAGTAGGAGGGAGTTCTGAGAAGTGCGTCTGCAGGGGGCCAAGCTTTATGTATCATGTGTTCAGAATATCCACAGTGCTATTAATATGCTTCTTTAAGCAAGTGTGTCTTAAGGTGGGTCTTAAAGGTGGATAGAGAGGGTGCTAGTCGGGTACTGAGGGGAAGGGCATTCCAGAGGTGTGGGGCAGTGAGTGAAAAAGGTTTAAGGTGGGAGAGGGCTTTAGATACAAAGGGGGTAGAAAGAAGACATCCTTGAGAAGAACGCAAGAGTCTGGATGGTGCATAACGAAAAATTAGGGCTGAGATGTAAGGAGGGGCAGAAGAATGTAAAGCTTTAAAAGTGAGGAGAAGAATGGAGTGTGAGATGCGGGATTTGATCGGAAGCCAGGAGAGGGATTTCATGAGGGGAGATGCTGAGACAGATCTAGGAAAGAGTACAGTGATTCTGGCAGCAGCGTTTAGGAATGATTGTAGGGGATACAGGTGAGAGGCAGGAAGGCCGGACAGCAGGAGGTTACAGTAATCAAGAAGTGAGAGAATGAGGGCCTGAGTCAGAGTTTTAGCAGTCGAGCAACAGAGGAAAGGCGTATCTTTGTTATATTGCGGAGGAAAAAGCGACAAGTTTTAGAAATGTTTTGAATGTGAGGGGCGAATATGAGAGAGGAGTCGAGTGTGACCCCTAGGCAGCGTGCTTGGGCTACTGGGTGAATGATCGTAGTTCCAACAGTAATGTGGAAGGAGGTAGTAGGGCCAGGTTTGGGAGGAAGTATGAGGAGCTCTGTTTTAGCCATGTTGAGTTTAAGGCGGCGGAGGGCCATCCAGGATGATATAGCAGAGAGACATTCAGAAACTTTGGTTTGTATAGCAGGTGTAAGGTCAGGTGTTGAAAAGTATATTTGTGTGTCGTCAGCATAGAGGTGATAATTAAACCCAAAAGATGTTATTAGGTCACCTATAGAGATTGTATACAGAGAAAAGAGAAGAGGCCCCAGTACAGAGCCCTGGGGTACCCCCACAGAGAGATCAATAGAGGAGGAGGTGTTAGCAGAAGAGACACTGAAAGTACGATGGGAAAGGTAGGATGAGATCGAGGATAGAGCTTTGTTCCGAATACCAAGAGTATGGATAATGTGAAGGAGAAGAGGGTGGTCCACAGTGTCAAATGCTGCAGAGAGGTCGAGTAATATGAGCAGAGTGTAATGACCTCTGTCTTTGGCAGCATGGAGGTCGTCAGTTATTTTAGTGAGGGCTGTTTCCGTGGAGTGAGCAGTGTGGAAGCCAGATTGTAGAGGGTCTAGGAGAGAATAGGTGTTGAGAAAAGGGAGCAAGTGAGAGAATTCAAGACGTTCAAGCAGTTTAGAGGTAAAAGGCAAGAGGAACGAGTGGAGGAATGCAGCATGCGCGTGTGGGAATTTAGCAAGGGTCTAGGGTTAGAAGGGCGAGGGCGGCAGAGAGAAAGCGGGGCATGTAGATCAAGAGAGGAGGACAAGGCAGAGTTGTAGTTCCTGACCAGGTTGTCAGGGTCTGTAGCAGAGCTGAGAGAGGAGAGGGAGGAGCGTAAAGTGGACTCAAAGTCAGGTAAGTGAATAGAGCACAGGTTTCTGCAGAACCGGGGGGTAGATGGAGATGGAGAAGGGGAGAAGCGAGATAGAGAGAATGAGATGTGGTGATGGTCAGAGAGAGGAAAAGGGGAAATGGAGAAATCGGAGAGAGAGAAGTTTTTAGTGAAAAACTTAGGTGCTTTTGTATCCATCACAAATTAGTGAGTGGAGCACTTCCTTTTTTTTTTACTTTATGATTTTATTTTGTATCAGAATAAGATGCAATACAGGTATTTTAAATAGTCACATATTGGGAGGTTGCTGCCCGTGGTGACGTCAGGCGGCCAAGAACCTGGAAACTCCTTACTGGTGCGGCGCTTGCATACAACCGGGAGTTCGTGCGCGTCTCGGTCAGTGGTGCGTGACGCATCCAGAGGATGGAGCCTATCCGCGGTCCTTACAGTCTGTCAGTGTGCTGTGTGTGCCTCAGTGTCTGTCAGTGTGCTGTGTGTGCCTCAATGTCTGTCAGTGTGCTGTGTGGGCCTCAGTGTCTGTCAGTGTGCTGTGTGTGCCTCAGTGTCTGTCAGGGTGCTGTGTGTGCCTCAATTTCTGTCAGTGTGCTGTGTGTGCCTCAGTGTCTGTCAGTGTGCTGTGTGTGCCTCAATGTCTGTCAGTGTGCTCTGTGTGCCTCAGTGTCTGTCAGTATGCTGTGTGTGCCTCAGTGTCTGTCAGTGTGCTGTGTGTGCCTCAATATCTGTCAGTGTGCTCTGTGTGCCTCAGTGTCTGTCAGTATGCTGTGTGTGCCTCAGTGTCTGTCAGTTTCAATTGAGTGAGTATACTTATTACTGCAAATGTAGAAAACTAAATGGCGGACACAAAATTGTATTTAACTTATTGTGATTTGCTGACGGATAGAGAACGTATTACGATTTTTCTAAATTCATAATGTTGAAAATATTGATTATATCATTTTGGTTCTGCCTATAAACTGTTGATTGGGTTTAGAACCGGGCTTGCGATGTTTTGGATAAAACAGAACACTGACCATGCACACATAATAAACGCAACATTTACTCGTTCATCCCAAAATGCGATATAAAATATAGCGTTTTCCTAGTAAAACTACAAAACGTGTGTAACATCTCTTCCCCCCGGCCAAGAAAAGAGAGTCACACCAAAGTGATCCACTGTCTATTCAGGTGTCCCTCAGTATCTCCTTACCTTGTTTCTCAGGGTGCTGGTATTCGTGCAGGGCTGGTATGGTATGCAATAAGAGAAAGGGTGGTAGGAATTGTTCTTATTCTTTATTTACAGGCACACATATAAACTTCTTCATTAGGGGGGCTCAGGCAGCATCCCCCAAAGAGGCACATCTCTTGCACTTTGTAGTGCTGGGAAGTTACCCTCCCGTGCTTGAATAATGGTTGTTCCCACCTCCACTGGAATCCCTAACCCAGGGTGCCCTCTGGCCTTTGAGATTACATCCTTTCACCTCTGACAGAACCAAGGAGATTCCTACCCTCTAGTAATTCTAAGGGGATACTCCCAGGCCTTCGCTTAAGGAAACTCCTTAGGAGTACTTGTCCATTCCCTCTTGTGGGTGGAGATAACCCCCTTCCTCTCCCCGCGGATTCATCCGTGTCTGTCCTTTTAACAATCTGGCCACAGATTTTGTATTGCTCTCTAAAATAAAAATCCAAAACGGCCTTTTTCAGCAGACTGATCTGTGGAAATCCGTGGATCAAAGGAACCGGCTGATCCGAGATTGATCCAAATTAGCCCACCCCCACACCCCCCCAATTTTTTTTTATCCATCTCTAATTAGCAAGATATTTGTAAAATTATTTCTGCGAGGCCTTGCCCTTTTAATCCGATACTATGATTTTCTTCTCATGCAATCTTTCAATAAGCCTCTTCATGCTAGCTACAGATCTTTCTTTCGATTATACTATTCCAGAACTATCTAATTGTGCTGGGCAAACAAAGCTTCTAGATGTCCCTGTTTGCCCAAGAACAACCCTGCGTATACAGAACAAGAATAACTGCAGACAGCAAACCAATCTTGTTAAACTCACCCAAACAATGTTTTAATTCAGATTAAATATGGCAGATGACATTTTTTACAGCATTCTCTACTTTCTAATTAGGATGTTGCCGTGCCCTTAAACCTGTCCCGGTTTCCCCGGGTTAGACTTCTTAGAAATTTGGTAGCTTTGCACTTCTTTAACGCCGGCTGTGCTGAGAAGCTGTGTAATGCGGCAGGCATAAGTTTATAGGGGTCCTATGTTACGATGGACATGTGTGCTCCTTTGCATGTCATTTCTTAGGGTTGCCAGGTGGCTTCGCCAAAAATACTGAACTCAATGGGGAAAGGTGCGTCAGGTCACTATGTCCAGGGAGATAATACCGGACATATACATGTCCAGTGTTACAGTACCTCTCATTTTTTTTACTGGACCGATTGTCCAAATACAGGACAGTCCGGTTCAATACCGGATACCTGGCAACCCTAGTCATTTCCCAGAATCCCTTGCTGCAGTGGAAGCACTACTGCACCGACACACTTTATTCGAGCAAATACCCGGTATGTACCTGGCAGATACCTGGAATGCGCCGCTCCTCACCTCTGACAAGCCCCATTGCATTTGCCTTCCCAGCCTGGGTTCATGCCTGGCTGATGGGCGGCTGATCTGTTAAATGATAATGATTAGGATTTAATAGGCTGCAATGCTTTGCGTGTCTACCAGATGGCATAAATTCATGAATTGTAATGCAGTATATATATATGTAGTGTGCAGTATTGCAGCCAACGGGAATAAAATGCTTCAATCCCTGCAGGAAAATAACTCAATGCACTCGGGCAGAAAACAGTCACAAACCTCAATACACCCGGGTATACCCGAATTCGTGGGACTAGCCGAGCTCGAATAAAGTGTGTCGCCAGTGTATATGCTTAGAGATAACGGTGAAATGCAGGCTTTCGGGTCTGTCTGATACATGTGACTGTGCTCACAAGTGAGATTTTTATTTGCTCCAACTTTAGGTAAAACATACACACTTGCTGTCAGTCCGTGTGGTTCTGAGCTTATTTTATGATGTATGAGGAGAATAAAACACAAACAAAGATGTTCTCTTTTCCATCCAAAACCATATTTGGAGGTCTATTCTACTTCAAACGGTGTCTTTCTGAATACTTCATATCAAAGAAAGATATCCCTCCGTGATATGAGCAGATTAATATTCTTAGTCAAGCTACGGAGATATCCGTTCCCGAAAATGTTCCTTCCCCGTTAGTAAAAAATGGCTGCCGGCACTCAGGCAGCTGATCAACGTGAAATCAAAACCAGATGAACACACGTAGAAAAGTAAACTTTTAGGGAAAAAGAAACAGACAATTTTTCAGCATGCACTATAGGAGTAAGTTATCATTTCTGTCCAAAGCATTCATGGGGTCGCTGGTCTCACCGTGAACTGGAAGAAAACTATAGAAATAATGTTTATTCTGGGTAATATGGATCCATAATTCAACATGAAAATTTTTGTGGTCAGTTCGTAATCCTTTCATAAAACTAATTACATTTTCTTTGTCTCAAAAGGCCCAATAAACCAATGAAAATAAAAAGAAAGAGAAGCTTGCATATTTTCCAACCCTAAGGGGAAAGAGATTAACGTTTTGTATTTTTAATTTAAATGTAAAGGGTACCTCAACAGAGAGTCTTTCCCACGGGTTGTGTGCATTCAGACAATATTAGGTAGTTTCTGGTTTTCTTTCTTGGAGATCTTGGTTATTTTGAGTACAGAATTACACAAGTCATCTTAAAGCTGCAGTTCAGTCTTTTTTTTTTTTTTTAATTGATTTTTTTACTTCAATAGTTTCATGTGTGCAATCTCTAATTAACTAAAGAACTGTATTGCTGCCAGTCAATACGTTCTCCGTCTATTGATCGGCAAAGTTTGGCGACATCTTTAAATATGGGGAATCTAAATCGTTGCTATAGGAACAAGCATGCTTGTTAAAATAGAATACAAGAAAATTGGTCTTTCAAAGTTGTTTTTTTTAAAACAGAAAACGCTTAAAGTATTTTTTCTTACTACAGAACTGATTTATTAAAAAAAAACACACATGCAGGATATTGCTTGAACTGCAGCTTTAAATAAAAAACCTTACAAAGTAATAAATATTGCAGCGCAGGGGCGGCCAACTCCAGCTATCAAGGGCCACCAACTGATCAGGTTTTCAGGATATCCCTGCTTCAGCACATGTGGCTCAGTCTTTGACCTGTGCCAAAGCAGGGATATATACCTAAAAACCTGTGCTAGAGGGACATCTGGCAGGAAACGGGTTAAAAGGACTAAAAAGGAGAAAACAATGGAAGTTTAAATGACGCAAGTCTTACAGCATAAACACTGTCACCTTGTGAAAGGATTTGGGTGACTGTCCCTTTAATTAATTCCATTCTACAATCTCTTTGTTCATTTTTTTTTAGTTTCTGGACTGTACGTTTATTTTGGCACACGGCACAGGTCCTGGGCAGATGACCTCATTTACTTTCTCTTATAGACAACCCAAGCTATTAACATACACATTATTTGCACACATTACTATTTCTATTAGGAGATACACATTCTATCCTCCTATCAGACACTAGCACGAGCCACAGGTGTACTGCTCTATCCAATACAAAGTTACCACATGTGTGCCACGCCCCTGTGTGAGGCACAGTATATCGGTTTGCCATTCCTTTGCTAAACTATATGAGCATATCCCTGGGTATGGCTCGCATCTACTAATTAGTAAAACCAGCTGAAGAATTACTCAATTGCTTGTGTTTCAACAATGTCCTAAACATATTCTTTATCACTTGTGCCGGAATAATTCACCGTCTGTAAGCGTAATGAGTCAGGGATAGGGAGTATAGTACTGGTGTAAATTAAAGCCAGCGAGTAATTGTATTACAGAAAACATGTATTTGTCAAACAGTTGCACGGTGCGCTATTCCGAAGAACATGAATAAAAAACGGCAATAATGTCCAACATTTTAATAAATCGCACATCTAGGTATCTCTGTCACAAAAACCACACTAGCTCGACAGCAGACAAATGTTGAATCAGTCAAAATTTTGGTGGTTTTTTTTTTGCAGTGTGAATAATTATTTGAAATACATTTTCTGTTTTTTGGCAAGAAAAAAAAATGATTTTTTTCTCAAATGGAAGGCAAAATGCACTTAATGACCAATGCAGCAATATATCTTATGTCCATAGAATAAGCAAACTAGTATATATATATAATAATATAGGAGGCCTAGCGGAACGTGCAGAAGACGTCTAGAGACGCAAGTGGTAGCAGTCGCAGAGAGAGAGAGAGAGAGATAGCAGAGACGGTCTGTTGGAGGTTGGGACGACCCACAACTAATTGGGTTACCGGTGCCATGAGTAAAGAACGAAGGGATCCTCGGTTACAGACAAGGGTACTGAAGGCTTTGCAAAGAACAGTCCCGCCATTGTTACACTCACAGTTACTAAGAGCTCCAACATTGTACCAGCACCAACACATGGGCCCCTCATAACACGGCGTCATGGGGACTTGGGATAGACATTGGCACACGACTGCACAGCGTTCTATAAACGCAGTAATAGTATGAATATGATCCTCCGATTGATGATCACGTTTATGTCTGTATACAGTATCTGTGGCAATAAGAGCTTTATATAAATACGTTTTTGTTATTCAAGGCCTAGTGTTGTGTTCTATTGTCTGACTTTTGGGCCACGTGCTCAGCACGGGGGATTGCACTTTTATCATCGGGAGTAGGTTTTATTTCACCCACCGTAGCGAATATAAGTCAGTGTAATGAGATGGAAAGAAGTGTTACATACAGGAAAGGACAAACATGCACAAACAGATACAGAGAGGTAATGAAAGCCCTGCTCCTAAGAGCTTACAGTCTAGAGGGAATGAGGGACAATGTTGAAACAAGAAGGTGAGGTGGGTGCTCATTGTAGGATAAGGTGCGGCTCAGGCTAGCATATGGCCCAGTCTGACAGCAGAAGCCATTAAGGTTTTTTTGGGGGGAGAGTGTTACATAGGGTTAGGGTTGCCAGAAGTCCCGTATATATGGGATTGTCCCCTATTTCAATTAATTAGGACTGTGAGGAGGGGGGGGGAGGAGGGCTGAGGGAGGGGGCTGTGAGAGGAGGAGGGGGGCTGAGAGAATGAGGGGGAGAGAGGGGGAGGGGGTGCGATAAAGATGATTATGGAGAGATGTATGGAGGAGGGGTGAGAATGGGGGGGGAGAGAAACATTGTGTCTTTTTGTCATGAAAACATATAAAAAATATCTGGATTTCAATAGTATTTTCCTACTGTATTTTGTCGTCCCGTATTTAAAAAACTTAAATGTGGCAGTCCTACATACAGTAGGGTGGACATTAGTCCAGCCAAATAGCTGGTCCCTGTGGGGTTGGGGCAGTTGGATGTTAGAGGTATGGCACGTAGCCTTCCTTGAGAAGGTGAGGTTTCAGGGAGTTATGAAACACAAATACTCTTATGTACTTTGTATAAAGCAACTAGATTGACTTAAGCCGAACGCGAGTAATTGAGTTATTTCACATGCAAGTGTCTGCAAAACACATAAGAATACAATTTAATTTAACAATGCAATCAATAATTGCGGCAAATCACTGATGCTCATCATTATTATACAAGTCATAAACTAGCAATTACTCTGCTTTTATTAGTGATTAGTTAGAGCATTTCTGGGTTCACGCAAATCATGATTTCTCAAAACAACCTATAAAACAAGAACACATTCCAATGGCAGCAAACGACTTTACAATGTTTGACAGTAATTGTCAGCTGTTTACTTACCCCCACTGGCACTATAAATGCATGAAGTCCGTGCCGGACTTACGCATAAGATAACTAAGCTACAGCTTGGGGCCTCACAATATGAATAAAGAGGATCTGGGATAAAGAAGATTCTCGATAAATATGGCCATTTCTGGTCAAATCTGACCCCAAGCTTCATGTGCATTGAAAGTGACAAACGTCGCAGCTTATCATTGGAAGACATCAGCAATGACTTTGCTCTGCAAAACTCACGAAAGAAAATGTTTGGATATTAAAATGAGGGATGTGCAAACATGGTTCATTTTAGCCAGACACTGTCCGCTTTGTATGTAACAGCGCTGGTATAATGCTCTCATTCATTTCAGTTTCATGTTTATATTTCCAATGGTCTCTTAAATCAGAATAATAAATATATTTCTAATCTTTGGGGTCCTCTTAAACATGACATAGCGTAGGGCAGGAGCCAGTCCTCAAGGGCCACCAACAGGTCAGATTTTCAGGATATCCCTGCTTCAGCACAGGTGGCTCAATCGTTGACTGAATCACTGATTGAGTCATCTTTGCTGAAGCAGGGATATCCTTAAAACCTGACCTGTTGGTGGCCCTTGATGACTGGACTTGTCCACCTTTGGTTTAGGGCCTCAGAAGGTCAAAGCTCGTCCCTGTATGAAGTGCATATCTATGGTGACCATTGTGTAGGAACCTATAACTTTGGTCTGTGCATTGCTTTGTGAAACTACAACACAAGAAGAGTACTGCCCTAGTAATGTTGGTTGGGATCACTGTTTTCACTATTGGAAGTCCTGATGAAGGTGTGCTAGAGCAGTGGTGCGCAAACTGGGGGGGGGGGGGGCGCTAAATTTGCGGCAGTTATAGAGGTCCTGTGTTCTCCCCCGGGCATTCAAATTAAATGCCGGGGGGCCACGCGAGGCCTCTATATTGCACTTCCCTTCCAGCGGCGTGTCGTCCTGGTAACCCGGCGTCAAATGACGACGCTGCGGGGTCACGTTATCATGGCGACGTGACGTCACATGACCCGCACGTCTTTTGACGCCGGGGTCGAGCAGGGGCAGGGGGTGCGAGGCACCGAGGAGAGCAGGCAGGGGGTGCGCACAGGGAAAAGTTTGCACACCCCTGTGCTAGAGACATGGAGACGTTGATGGGAATTTTGAACATGGCTCTTAGTGTTGGTTTAGCAGAATTTGTCCTGAGTTTAAACCATAATAATAACCTTAAATGTCAAAAATATCAGCTTGTTATTTTTTAAAACTTAGTCTGTTGCCAACGTGTTACTGTAATTGGCCGTAGTTTGCTTTTGCTCCCTGGTGGAACATTTTTAAACATCTGAAACTAAAATATGGGTATCGGTTAAACAATGTTCTGGCCTAAGTGTCCGTTGTCCATTATCTAATGATTTAAGGATTAAACAAAAAAAGCTGGAAAGGCAAAAGCAACTTCACCTTTCACTGTGATTCTTCCAAAAAAGGCAAAATAAGAAAATGCAGTTACATTTTTTTTAAATCATCAATGCATGACTTCCAAAATGCTTGGGATACACATAATGCTATCCTAGATATATAGAAAAGGCACGGATCTAATAAGGTTTGGGATTCTTCAACTGATAGGAAAATGGTCAGACTCAGTGAGTGAAGTCGGACTTATTTATGTCAAATTCTGTGTTTCTGTGTCTATGTATAAAAAGTGAAATCTTGTATGACATGAATTTGTATGTAAAACTGCAAATATTTGAAGGTTTGCCTGTTTAAGTGGGTACATTAGCTACCTATAACAGTCCCTGTCTCATAATGATTTCTGTAGGCAAGGGACTTGTTTTTTTTTAATAAGCTAGACAAACTTCTCTGTTTGTGAATTATATAAAAATATTCTAAAGTGTTAAAATGCTTAAAAGATGACTGAGTACAATAATGCCTTTAACTCAACTTTTAACACACACTAAAAGCACTGTTGACATACCCTTTAAGCACCTAATATGGAGAAGGAGTTGCTCATTGAGGCAGGGGAACCTGGTTCAATTCCCACTGTCAGCTCCTTGTGTAAGGAATTGGGGGACACGTCCCTTGCGGCGTGCCCCCTCCTTACCTTCTGCTCCACACACCTCCGCGCCGCTTACAGAGCGCACACGGAGGCCTTCTAACATCGCTATGGAGCTTGGTCCCGCCTCCCGCTCGCGTCATGCATCACTCAAGCTTCGCGCTCACGCGACGATCGTGCACCGCTCCCCAGCTGCGAGGCAACAATACTAACGATGTCCATCTGTCTCCTGAGCCCTGCGTCCAATCCCGGTCCCCACGGGGGCCTCTCACTCTCATTGCTCCACTCCTCCTATTTAGTTCCTGCTTGCTCAGTCACTCGTTGCTGAGCATAGATCATTGTACCTTGCGTTCTCACTTTCCTTGCTTTGCCTTGCTTGTTCCTGCCTTGTCTTGCTTTCCAGTTGACCCCTCATGTACCGACCCGGCTAGACTATTGAACCCTCTCTGGATTACGACCCCGGCTTGCCTCTGACCACCCGCACTTCTCCATCCCTGACCGCGGCTAACGGACACACTACTAATCTACCGGCTCCAATCCCTGACCATGGCACAACGAACACTGACTGGTTCCTCCCCACGACCTCGGCAAGTATCAGGACCAACCCACTCTCTCCTATCCAGACCCGGCTACGCTGACAATCCACTTTCCTGGCGCATCTCCGCTGCTGTGGGTGGTGCAGTTTGTACTTTCCCACCTCAGTATCGGGGTCCCCCCAAGTTAGTGGTGAGCGCAGGCGTTACACCTTGTGACCTTGGGCTAGTCACTATCTCCCTGTTCCTCAGGCACCAAACACATAGATTGTACGCTCTATGGGGCAGGGACAGGGTCTGTAACAATACTATGTGCTGCGTACTGCGCGCTATACTGTAATTGTGACGCGCTTTGAGTCCCATTGGTAGAAAAGCTCTATATGCAATAAAGTTATTATTATTACATTTCATAATTACAGAATATAAGCCATTATCTTGTGATGGTTGAAATAGAGGCAGGAGAAATGTCTCTTCTTTCTTTTTTCTATGAGTCGTAGGATTTGTTGAGATTCCCTACACTCTTTTTACAAACCCCATTCTAATTATTCTTAATGGCCCTTTATACTTTCTCCTGCTAGTAGCCAGTATTTCATCACAAAACTGTTGAACACTAATCACAATCTGCTTGGAGATTTTAGGGTACTGAGTGCTTTTTAATGATGCAGTGGGTGCGATTTATCTTTATTTCACTCCCAGTAGGATATCTAGAGGTAAAGATTCCAACTCCATTAAAATTTGTGTTTCATATGGGATTACTTACTAAAGCCCATTCATTCCTAATACATAATAGGAGGAACATTGAACTCAAAGTTTTCACTTTTGATAACTATCCATCCGTCCACCCATCCATCCACCCATCCATCCACCCATCCATCCACCCATCCACCCATCCATCCACCCATCCATCCATCCATCCACCCATCCATCCATCCATCCATCCATCCATCCATCCATCCATCTATCTAATCACCCCCTGTGTGATGAGGTCACACACATTTACATAGCCCCCTGGTAGGTTCCTCTCTTGTGTGCTCCAGACGTGTGACTGTGATAGACATGAGATTAGCTAATAACGGCTGTGGAAGTGGAGGGACTATGAGGGAGAGGAGCCATTAAAAAAAAGTGGAGGGCGGCCATGTTTGATCAGATGTACTGAGTACTATCAGGTTTGGTCGAGGTCTGGAGAGAGATTGCATGTGGCAAGCACAGATCTACAGTTCCAGACGTGGATGAGAGATAAAGCACAGCCAGAGGGGACTCTCAACAGCTACGTAGCACAGTGGTACCGAGGCACCTTTTTGAAGAACAAGTCTGTAACAGGTTCGTTACACTATGAGCTCCCACGGTGTGCTGGCACCATCACAGGCCAACATACCCAGGATTGAGTGGCTACTACACCACTGACACTGACTCACACCCGCACAGTGTTATTGGGGATTGTGTATTAACCTGTATAATGTGTGCAGTGATCCTCACCTGAGGAACACGAGGTACCAGAGTGTAAGGAATCCGCTCCTGGGTCTGGCTGAAACCTATTCCTTACAGAAGTATGCAGTTTCTAGACAACTCCCCCTTGTATCTGCAATCAGTATCACCTGTGCTTGCAATCACTGCAACTCGGTCTCTGTGCTCCGTCATTGGAGGAATGCCCTCACACCCCTGTACTTTGATTGGCTCCCTGCCCTTCTTATGCTGGGCTCTCCCTTTCCCTCATGGCTGAGCATAAACCAAGATTCACTTGGATGTCCTGTGTTTGCCACAAACACTCCTGCCTTAGCCAATCCTTGTTCCAGTGGCCTGCTGCATATCCTCCTTGCAGAGGCCTGCTTCCTGGTTCCTGTGGCCTGCTGCCATATCCCGGCAAATGGGGGACAATTATGCGTCCCGACAGCCTTTTCAGGGACAATGGGACAATTCACTGTAAAAAGAAACAATCCCGTATATATATACGGGACATCTGGCAGCCCTAGTTAAAGAACCTATATAATGTGTCAGTTTTTCAGAATGTCTGAGATTAAAAGAGTGACCCAGACTAACCATCATTTAGTAAATCTAACCAAGAGATCGACGGGGCAGTAAAATATCTATTTGCCTCCCGCCTTGTATTGGGGAGAGTGAGGAAGCACTTTCTCTGCCCTCGAACATTCTAAGTATTTATATTTCCTACCAAGAATTTATTTCGTTATTATGAGATTGTGAACGGTTTACATCCACAAAATATCGCCAACATAGTGGTAACGCAGCGAGAAATAGCTGGCTGTGTGACCGACTAAATGAAAGCGTAGCAGGATATCCTCTCCATAGGAAAGTAATCAGCGGGCACTGCTTGGACAAAAAATGGCAAGAAGGCTGGACTGTGCAAAAAATATATTTTTTGCACAGTCCAGCCTTCTTGCCATTTTTTGTCCAAGCAGTGCCCGCTGATTACTTTCCTATGGAGAGGATATCCTGGTTCTTTATTGCTCACAAGCCTGGAGCACGCCAACTGGAACAGACCAATGAAAGAACTGAGTAAGTTTATTTCTTATTCTTAAGCACCCCAGGGGAACAGCCACTTTTAGTGCACTATTTATACATTTGAGGGGTCCCTAGCAGGTTACTTAACTACTGGGTCAACCCTCTGTATGTTGCCAGGCTGCTCCCATACTAGGGGAGAGTCAGTAGACTCATTTGCTGTTCATCATATGTGTTAACCCCTTATGGTCTGTTATCATGTTGCTGATTTCAATGGACTTCATATACCTGGAGTGAATCCCTGCAGCACAAGGAAATTTGAAGGGGCTCTACCCTTTCATGAGTGTTTCTGTTAAATGAAAGCGTATAAATAATGATGTTACTAAAAATGTCACGTTAGGAAAACATTCAACATATTTTCTTCCTTCATGGCAAAATAGATCATTTGGAACACAATTATCAAAATATAATCTGTTGCTTTACTGCCCCTTCATGTTGTGAATATAAATTGGCCAATGCAATGCTTTTATTAGGGTTCGGTTGGGAAATAGTCATGGTTTTTGGGGTCAGAAATAACGTTTTTGGGGTACCTCCGCTGCGTACACAGTTTAGTCGCTCACCATTTTCTCTCTCCTCTTTTGATTTGCAGGACAACATTAATAGAACAATATTTCGGGAGACAGCTCCTTCGTCAGGACTAGTGTCCTAACACTGAGAAATAGGAATCTATCTTCACTGCCGGGAAGGCAGCATGGGGTTAAGAATTACACTTTTATTTCAACATATTCAAGACACTCAGTCTTTCCAGCATAGTTGTAGGTTAATTGACTTATCTTTATTTTATTTTTAGAACCTCAATTTCCAGCCACTTGACACTTTTTTGTCAGTTCAGTCTGTCAGTTTTTGTAGCTAATGTCAGAATATTTTCTGTCGGATCAGCACGGAAACATGAGCAAAGACAGCACAGAGAACTTTTGTGCATTGACCAATCCAAAGTCATATGGTTGGGACTTGTTTGCGCTCTGTAGGTTCTTCTTGAGGTCTGCTGGTTTCAGTTCCCATTGCAGGGCCTTTTGACAGCAAATAAATACAGTCACTGGTTTTTATTCCCTTTAGTGACAGACGGTAGGGTTGCCAGATGTCCAGTATTGAACCGGACTGTCCTGTATTTGGACCCTCTGTACAAAACAAATAAATAGATGTAATACTGGACATGTATGTGTCTGGTACACCTCTCTGGACATAGTGACCTGACCGGCTTGGTGGGGGGGAGAGGGGGGTGGGGTGGTGGGGGAGGGGGATTTCCCCGAGCAGGTCTGCTGCTTGGGGGCTGGGCAGCTTTCTCTATCCTGATTGGCTGTTTTAATACAGCTTAATTTGCAATCATGGCTATTATCCTTAAGGAGTGTTTCAGCGTTCGGAAGAACTTTTACATTAATATTAAGATTTGATGATCATTTGTCGTGTTCTTTTGAAAAAAAAAATCAAGAAAAATAAGACGCACGGTTGGTTAAATGTAATGAAAATAATTCCGTTTATTATAAAACCAATGTTTATAACAACCCAAATAAGCCCAAATAACAAGACCAAGCCAAAGTATCCTTGATATTCACTCATGGCTGTAAAATATTGCTGGAGGGTACATAGAAGAAGTCTGGTCACCGTCGTGATAAAGCATCCGATAACCGCACAATCGCACTGACGCCAAGCTTGGCGCAATGGCCTCTTGTCACCAGCATCCTTGCTCCCCTAAAATCCCCCAAAATCCTATGTAGCCGATCTCTAATTAGTTCCCAAAGGAACAGCACCCCAGGGCAGGACCACAGCATATGTAACAGATCAGCTTCCCCTGCACATTGTTTTGGATACAATGAGGAGTAACCTGGAATAGATTTGGACAATTTCAGCGGGGTGAGGTGCCATCTGATTAACACTTTCTATGCGATCTCCCTTAACGTCGTACAGATCGAGCTTTTGGCCGCCACCAGGAATATCGCCGAGGTAAGTGGGGGTGAGGTGACCGCCGGCAGGGGGGCGCAGGAAACAAAGTTTGCGTCCCCCCTGCCTTAGGCAACTAAGCCAAGGAGAGGTGAAATATAGGTTAGAAAAAGGGATGGGCCAATGAATTAAATGACTTTCTTATCTGAAGTAGAATAGAACATGCATTTATTATTTATAACAACATTTATATAGCGCCCGCTGTACATTAGTTAAACAAAGGAGTGGTTACATTCACTTAGTCCTGTGTTGAGGCAAAGTCGGACGGACTGAAGGAAGAACAGCTTGAGTGAGAAATGAGGGGGGAATACAGTGCATGCTACTGTAGAATATTTGAAAGCCTTGAAAAGGAACCATCTGGCTGCGTTAGTCGTACGTGCTTGAGAAAGGAAACCATTGGCAATAGGAAGAGCAGAGAAGTGGGTCAGACACAACGATTCTTCTAAAGCCTGCTGCTATAAAAGAAGAGGTGAGAAAATGTACAATGGTGATCAGCTTTAATGAGAGCACAAATACTGTTACATATTGTACATTAAACAGATAATTAACCCCATTACTGACAGTGCCATCCCTCACTAGCTGGGGCTAGATGAAGATTTTAAAGCAGCAGTCCAAGCTGCCGTTTAATTCCCCCCCCCCCTTTTAATATGTGCATCAATACAATCTGCACAATACGTAATTAGCTAAGTTGCCGATCGATCTGTTCTCCTCTGATCGATCGGCGAAGATTCGGCGCGGGGGTTCACTAAATGGCTGCCAGTGCAGCAGAAGAGGACCAAAGATGCAAAGTTCTGTGGGGAAGATCATGTGACCAGGCAGACACTAGATACAATTGGTGCGCTGCTAGAGACATGGCAGGACTCAAAAAGGGGTGTGCCAGAGCCTGTTTCAGAAGAGGAAGGGGATGTGACTTTGTAAATTCTGTAACATTATAATACATTAAGAATGTAATTCTTATAGTACAGAACTAATTTATTTAAAAAAAACACATGTAGGATATTGCTTGGTCTGCAGCTTTAAAATGAAGTTTAGTATCAGAATAAAGAACGGCTTACATGAGGGGGGGAAATGGATACTTTTAGACTAAATTGAGCTGAAATTAAAGATTGCTTCTTCATATATTTATGGTCTCCATACATGGACTTTTCGGGATGACCCTTCCCGTCCTTTAACCCAGGAGCGGCTAACTCCAGTCTTCTGCTAAGCCACTGAATGAGCCACCTGTGCTGAAGCAGGGATATCCTATAAACCTGACCTGTTGGTGGCCCTTGAGGACTGGGGTTGACCACCCCTGGGTTGACCACGTCATTGTTGGAGGTTTAATTAAGACCCTGTTTTCATTTAAAAAAGGAAACACATTTTTAATGAATAATAATAATAAAATAATGAAGGTTACGATAACAAATAATTGTAATTTCCGTTTTGTAACACTGTTCTTTGCTTATTATACATAGCGTTACACTCCAATGCAGCAGGCGCTCATAGCATATGGATTACGGTGCTGCCTACATGTCAGTGGCGCCCCCTTCCTGTTTGTGCTGTAAAGCGGTATGTTCAGGTGATATTGTCATAATGTGTTTTTTTAAACTTTTTTTTAGTTAAGGAACCCTATAATTATATTGGAGAATTCTGAGGAACCCCAACCCTCTCTAATAGCGCGTCTGATATCAGATGCATTGTAAGGAACCCCAACCCTCTCTAATAGCGCGTCTGAGATCAAATGCATTGTAAGGAACCCCAACCCTCTCTAATAGCGCGTCTGAGATCAGATGCATTGTAAGGAACCCCAACCCTCTCTAATAGCGTCTGAGATCAGAAGCATTGTAAGGAACCCCAACCCTCTCTAATAGCTTGTCTGAGATCAGATGCATTGTAAGGAACCCCAACCCTCTCTAATAGCGCGTCTGATATCAGATGCATTGTAAGGAACCCCAACCCTCTCTAATAGCGTCTGAGATCAGAAGCATTGTAAGGAACCCCAACCCTCTCTAATAGCTTGTCTGAGATCAGATGCATTGTAAGGAACCCCAACCCTCTCTAATAGCGCGTCTGATATCAGATGCATTGTAAGGAACCCCAACCCTCTCTAATAGCGCGTCTGAGATCAGATGCATTGTAAATTCATCTGTATTTGGTACAATTATCAAATTTACTGAAAATTACAGGGAACCTTTTAGAGATGTTCGGGGAACCCAAGAGTTCCTAGGAACCCCTGTTGAAAAACACTGTACTAACTGTTGATCACATTCACTTGAAGGCTCTTTTTTAATACGTTGGTGCTATTTTCCTCTTCAAAGATACAACTGGTCCCTATTCAATATGCCCAGGAAGTGATCAGCTCTGTCCATTAAAATATCTTCCCCAGCAGGACAGATGCGTGCTCTTTTACTGTATATAGAGATATTTTAAGGATATTGGAAACATGTTTAGCTGAAAAGTGTGAGTTTAGTTTTTTCCGCCGGCTACAGTAGATCGCTTTGGGAGTTGCCATTTTCAGGTTCCTCTAACTCAGCGGTGAGCAAACTGGGGGGTGGGAGATTTTTTTTTGGGGGGGGGCACGGGCGGTTGGAGAGGTCCCGCGCTCCTCCCCAAGGTATTTAAATGAAATGCCGGGGGATTGCGTGAGGCCTCTGCAACACTATACTTACCGAGGTTCAGGCGCTTTTTGACACGTCGCCATGGCAATGCAGCATCAAATGACACAGCGAGATCATGTGACGTCACACACGTCAAATGACGCCCGCGGGTCACGTGATGTCCCATGACCATGCAGCGTCATTTGATGCGTCCATCTTCAATGGAATGGGGTTTGTAATAACTTTTATACCAGCTCGGTATAATGTTGCACTTCAGATTTCCCTTTATAAGGGGGTAATCAGTCATATACCATTATACTTGGCTTTATTCAACTGTACCTTGGATCATACGAGCACTACTGATGACCTGATTCTGTATGATGTTGGTTTCTAATTAAGCATTGCCTGTGTTATTACAGCTGGGTGCTCTTTGCCTTTATTTCTCCCCAATATTGATTTATTGCTGGTGGTGGAGGTGCTGCTTAGCAACACAGGAGCTCTTGTCCTCGTCCTTTTTACTCGGGGTTGCTACCTTCTTCTGAATGATAACCCGGAGACTTTTATTTAAACGTTTGTTTTATTGATATATTTAACTCTGTTACCTTATTCTGTGGCGGCATCTCCCCCTGCATGGTCCCGTCAAAATGGCTCCGCGATGGCAAGTGGCATCACGTTGCCATGACAATGTGACGTCACGGCGCCATAAGGCGTCACATTGTCATGGCAGTGCGGCGCTGCATAGCCCCAGTGACATCACATTGTCATGGCAACACGACGCCAAGCCATTTTGACGGGACCATGCAGGGGGAGATGCCACCCGAGAAGTCAGTGAAAACTTCCATGTCAAACCACGGGGCGCAATCCTCCTCGGACGTCCTCCTCTGCCGCCCTGCTTTGATCCCGCCATCCAACTTCTGACTGCCGCCTTGCGCCCTTCTGGCGGTCCTCCTTCCTCTTCTCCCACCGCCACCATCCCCAGTTTGCGCACCTCTCCTGGTGATTTGAAATGTAAACCCATAGCCCGGAGATTGGTTAGTGAAACCCGTAGTCTCCGGGTCAAACCCGGAGTGGTGGCTATCCTGTTTTTAACTGCATCTGGCTTTCTTTTCTCTGGCTTGTGGGGGCATTCACAGGGGGCATTTTTATTGTTGGTTCTGGATGTCTTGAGAACGGTTCTTGCTTGAGAGCGGGCTGCAGGGGAGACGAGTGGTGATGGGTCACAGTTAAAAACCCTGAAGGCTGCATGTGGTCTCCGTGCCACCTATTGCCCACCAATACTCTATACAGCAGGAGTGGCCAACCACCAACTTGTTCTTCGAAAGTTCAGGGGAGCGCCAGTGTTCACATCAACGTCATGAAAGAAACAATAGAAACGACACCGTGTAGTACAATTTCAACCACATTGAACAGCATGGCGTTGATGTGAACACTGGCGCTCCCCTGAACTTTCGAAGAACATTGGGATCCAACAGACTAGAGAACAGTCTTTCAAAGGGTTCTGAGCAGCTTTTCAATTAGCACCGTGCACTGGGTGATGTAAAGGATTTATTGTAGACCTAAAAGTCACTATATATATTCACTAATTGATCACAGTTCATGGAAATATATTTCAAGTCACTTTATTATAGTTTTATATAAGTTTTCTATCACTGTTTTGGACACTATGCACTAAGTAAGCGCCGTCACAATCATTTTTCTCTCCAACCACCAACTTGTCAGGTTTGGAGGATATCCCTGCTTCAGCACCGATGGCTCAAACAGTGGTTCAGTCAATGCCTAAGCCACCGGTGCTGAAGCAGGGACATCCTTAAAACTTGACCTGTTGGTTGCCCTTGAGGCCACCCCTGCTCTATAGTTTCTAGTGGACTTCACCTTCCTTCTCTCTGCTGTTGCGAGGGGGAAATATCTGCTCATGGGGACGATATATGTGGGCTGTCATTTCCTTTCCCAGATACAGAAAATCATGATACATTTTCTATACCATTTATTATAACTGCTCCCTCCTGCCAGTTAAGTGGTTAACTGCCGGGAATGTAAGATAACAAAGCCACACAGAGATCCCTGCTGCAGTGTGACTTGTCCTGATCATCTGGTGAGCGGGGCCTGATTATCATCTGCGTTTTCATTCATCTCTGCGGCACAAGCAAAAATAAAACCCCCCAGGAAATAACCAGCATGAATATGAAATACATCTCATAACATTTAAACTGATCACTGTCTCATTTGTAAAGGGACCCCTGGTGAAAGGTGCATTGGGAAGGGTTCTGTTGTTCTGTATGCTAATTCCTGCGCCTCCATTGGATTAGGAACTCTCGGCACTTGCGGTTACCTGCACATGTGTTGAATGTACAGTTTGGTTGAGTGCATGCGCTTATCACTCCATTCATTATCATTACATTCTAGACCAGAGGTGACCAACTCGAGTCCTCTAGGGCCACCAACAGGCGAGGTTTTAAGGATATCCCTGCTTCAGCACAAGTGGTTCAATCAGTGAGCAATCACTTACTGAGCAACCTGTGCCGATGCAGGGATATCCTTAAAACCTCACCTATTGGTGGTCCTTCCGGACTGGAGTTGACCACTCCTGTTTTAGAGGAATACACCAGTGAGTAGCGAAGCATTAATCTGGGTCTTACAACCTTGTTTTTACCCAAACGTGTTTGCATGTGTCACAACTGAAGATTATTTCACTGTTCAGGTTCTTGCCTGCAGCTGTCAAAACCCCTCAGGTTTAGTGAGTCTCACTTAACTGGAGTCAATTTCGCTCATTTAAATCATTACTAATCTCCAAACTCATTCATAATTTTTATTGTGTATTTTTGTATTTATAAAAATGTGTTACCAGGAAGTAATACATTGAGAGTTACCTCTTGTTTTCAAGAATGTCCTGGGCACAGAGTTATAACAATACACGGTTACATTAAAAAAAAAACAGGGTTATACATTCAATTCAAAGACATTTCATGGACAGATGCGCCGAAGGCTGTCCGCCATTGGGGCAACGCAGATGTACCCTGAAGGGGTTCAGAATGAATGCAGCTGCGAATACAAAGTTCTTTGTCCTCTTGGCTCATTAACACTCTAGTGGGTGGGTTTGACGTTCCACAAAGTATAATAAATGGTCAGTGATCGTGAATTCCCATGCCAGTGAATTGATATCAATGTTTGTTAACAACACACAAGCAAGGTGTGATTTGAGTGAGCAGATCGCCCCCTCCCCCACTGTAGAGTTGCCATCTTTAAACATTGCATTTTTTTTTTGTTTCAATTTTTTTTTATTGTTTTAGAGAGACATAACAAATATATAGTCTTGGAATACATGTGCTGTTTTAACAGTGTCACTTGTCCATACAACAAAGGGCATTAACAGTTCGTCATCATTACTGAAATAAAATAGTTGCTATAACACTGTTTTTGAATAAGTGTGGTCTGTCTTCCTATTTTTAATGCCCCAAAATCCTGTATATTTGTGTCCTTGGAAGCTGACTTCTGCATGACTGTCATATGTCTTGCTTCATAATGCAAAACCAAGCGCAGAACATATGAACAAGGTTGTTGCATAGAAAAGATGATCTAGTTATTGCACTACAATCATACATTTAAAGTCCAATCAGGCGGCCTGGCACCTTTTGTAATAAGGAAGCATTGTTAATTTGTTCGCTGCCCCCAGTATAGAGCTGTGTACCGTTTGTCAGTATGAAAAATAAAGCAACTGTATGCAGTGACAGATCCAGCTATTGAAGATGATTGGATTAATTCAGGATGACAATGCAACCCTCTGCATTGATTCAGGAATAAAAACAAGACCAGGGTGGCTATTTAAAGCACAAATCTAGACAGACACAATGTTAACATATACTGTAGCAGTGTATGTTTTAGAAACGGCCTTATTTATCTATCGAGAAGGCAAAATAAATACATGCTTTAGTATTGTGTAAAAATACCCTGGCAAACATTGATAAGGGATTACGTGCACAAATCACTCATGTTTGTCTGTTTTCTTTATTTTTTTTTCAGACCCCGTGATTTAGGGCAGTGCTGGACAACTCCAGTCCTCAAGGGCCACCAACAAGTTGAAGACTGATTGAGCCACCTGTGCTGAAGCAGGGATATACGGAAAACCTGAGCTGTTGCTGGCCCTTGAAGACTTGAGTTGGCCACTCCTTGACGTAGGGCTTTTAACTTGTAAGTGGATTTTATGAACAAACCAAAACAAGCATGGTTATTTTTAACATTGCTCATCACGGCGTAGTTTACATAGTTACATAGTTACATAGTAGATGAGGTTGAAATTTAGACAACAGATACTTTATCCTATATCTATACTTACTTATTGATCCAGAGGAAGGCAAACAAAAAACCCCATTATTAGTTGTAAATATTCTTATGTATCATATTAAGAAAGACAAAAGGACATTGTAATAAATGTGGTTGTTTTGGAAAAAACTGTCTCTCGTGGAGATGAGAGTGTAAAGAGGTCTAGCTATTAATGGTAAAAGGCTGTGTACGTTAAACTGCAATAATCATTAGAGATACTTAATGGCTACTGTTTATTATTTCACTATTAATAGGTGTTTATATTATTATTGTTAGTTGTATGCACATTTGTTCACATTATTTCACCATTGATAGGTGTTTATAATTATTAAGTGTGTGCACATTTTCACATTATTATATAGAAGCGCCCGGTTCCCCCCCCCCCTTTTTTTGTTCCGTATTACTGTTTACAAGGGAGAAGGGGCGGCTCAGTGAGTAATGACACTGACTGACACTGAGTGTGAAGCAGGGGAGCCTGGTTCAATTCCCGGTATCGGCTCCTTGTGACCTTGGGCAAGTCACTTTATCTCCCTGTGCCTCAGGCCCCAAAAACATAGATTGTAAGCTCTACGGGGCAGGGACCTGTGCCTGCAAAAATGTCTCTGTAAAGCGCTGCGTACAATTAGCAGCGCTATACAAGAACATGCTATTATTATTATTACAAACAACAGTTATGATATTTCCTTGGATGTTATGAGCTTTGTGGTTTAATATGCATATCTGTAGAGTTTTACATTTTTTTTTTTAGAATCCTATTCATTACTGAACATAATCACTAAATAACCAGGAAAACAAATAACATTCGATAAATTGCATGCGTCTGTTACTTATACAGATTTGAAGGGACGTGTGTCGACCAATCATGTTTTTTTTCTATCTTTTCTATGCACTGCTGACTTTCTATGTCTTGTGCATGGTTTATGATTTTTTTTCTGTTGCAAGATTATTGCCGTATTTTTGTCCAATTTAAATATATTTACATAGGATATTTTAATGGGCTGTGTATTTTCTCTCTTGACAGGTATCCCTTCAGATTTCTATAGGGAAATGCCACTTGGATAATGTGTCCTATTTATATTTTGCCGTTTATTGCTTCTTATTTATAGGGAGATGTTAGCGTGTATAGTCTTGGTTTGGATTCTGTTCTGTCCGTTCCATGCTTCTGCATGGTCTTGCTCTTAGCCAAAAGGAAATATGGGTTTCTTTTGAAAACACAATTTCTGTTAATATGTTGATTTATGCCAGGAGGTAACCACAGGAAAGCGATTTATTTTCTCATATCACTAACTGCCGAGGTCAAAGTAAATTACTATATCACTGAGCCAGAAAGTGAGATGTGCTGTAGTGCAGCTGTGTTGGGAGCAATGTTATCAGATCAGGTTCAGGGGTTTATCAGAGGTGGGCATTGTTATGAATGGGAGCAGTAGCAATGCATGGACCAGAGGTATATCGGCATTGAGAAGAGCGCTTAGCAGGTACATAGTGGGACATGAGAGCAGAGATACACAACACCCCTGAAAGCTGAAAACCCAGACCCACCTTACCATATATACTGTATATATATATATATATACATATATATATATATATGTGTGTGTGTCAAAAAGAAGCGCCTACTGGGTTTGTGACAATGTATAAACAAAACACAGATAATCCCAATGTTATTTCCAACATGACAAATCATATAATATATACTTATCTGTTTTCCTATCATAACATTATTTGGCAAAAGCATTTGTAAGCGTGCAGACCATGTGTGTGCCCCCCGTGATGTGGTCTGCAAGCTTACAAATGCTTTGGCCAAAGAATTGAACGAAGTGACCCGTACACTACCGACACACTTTATTGAAGTGTGGTCGGTACCGCAAGCCGGGAAATCTCCCGGCTTGCTAGTGGCCGCCCCTCGGCGTGCCGCGCGTCATAGACGCGCGGTCACGCGTCATCGGGAGTGTGCGCCCCCTGCACGCGTGTCCAGGGGCTCCCCGAGGGAGCCCTGGTGTCCCGCGATCGCGGGACAGCGGCAGGGGGTTCCGGGGGACCCGGCGGACCCGGCAGCGGTAGGGAGAGCGCCCCGATCGGAGGGCGCTCTTCCGCTGCTTCGGCGCGCGCCCGTCACACTCGGGCACGCGCCAGGCTACTGCTGCGGCACAGAACGGGCAAATGCTCGAATAAACTGTGCCGCAGCAGTACTTATGAGAGAAAGACAGGTACCGTATTTAACTATATGATTTGTCCTGTTGGATGTAGCATTGGGTCTCTCTGCCTGTTTTAGGGGAGCAGAGATGTAAGAAGGGGCAGTGGATGAGGAGCTTAGGAGAGGTGTAGTTTTTTGAAGGCAGCCAGTCAATGGAATTTAAATGAGAGGCAGTGACTGACGTCCGAGAAACTGTTTTGTTAAGTACGGGGCTGTGAGGCAAGACGGCCGGACATCAGAAAGTTGCAGCAGTTGAAATGAGGGTGTGTTAGAGTTCGCTGTAAGATAAAAGACCGGAGTGGCAATATTTTGTGTAATAGTTAATATGAGAGGAGATGATGGAAGCATCAAATGTAACAACAAAGCAGTGTGCTGCTTAACTCAAGCATGTTTTCACCTTCCCTTTATAATGATACTGTTCATCTAGTGCAGGGGTACGTAATCTTTCCCTTCTGAGCCCCCCCGCCTGCTTCCCTCCGTGCTCGTGCCCCTCCTCCCTTACCTTGTCCCCGACTCATGGCATCAAATGACGACGTGGGGTCACGTGACCTACGGCGTCATTTGACGCCGCATTACCATGGCGACGCGTCGTCGAAGACAAGGTAAAGTTGCAGAGGCCTCACGCGATCCCCCGGCATTCATTTAAATGCCTTGAGGGAAGAGCGCTGGGCCTCTGCAACGGCCACACCCCCCCTGAACAATCTTGCGCCCCCTAGTTTGCGCACCCTTGATCTAGGGCATCGTGTTTTTTGGTGGGCCCCTTTGAAAATGGCGCCAAATTAATGGAGTTGGCTCTACGCTTGTACCCCCTTCTCTCTCCCTCCTGTAACAAGCAAGATAGGCTTGTCCTAGAACTGCACAAGCAAATGCCAAAGGTTAATGAATGAGATAACCGGTATCATCAGCTGCAGTTAATTTCCACTCCTGCCGCTGGATTTCTCCTGTCGGTTTTGTTGGTGGGGGAATGGTTCTGCATAGATGGAATTATGCAAGTATGATTATACATGAAATTGTACACTTCAATAAGAGACTTGTAAGTAGAGATTGCCAAACCAGTCCAAATCAGTTTGCCGGATTTTGATGGCCAAATCTGTCAGTGGTTTCAATCAAACGTTCCAAAAGTAAAAAAAAAAAAAAAAGAAAATGCAAACCTTCTAATCAAACTTTTGACACCAAAAGTTCTAGCGAAATGGCACCAAATCGTTCAAAATTGCGCTTTTCGGAAGTGGCGAAATGGCAGCCATTTTATTTGTTATACAGCTTGATTGAATGACGTAAGTGAAAGTAATAGGAATTCAATAAATGCCCATAGCCCTTCAGCGTTAAGCAGACTTGCGACCGTATGGGTCGAAGCGGACATCTCTTTGCCAAACAAAAAATGGTTGCAATGTTTGCTAACGTGTGCAAAACGTTTGCACATCTCTGCTGCTGAAGGGTTAATGTAACACATTTTTTGGTGGTGAAGTTCATCACATTATCACGGAATGGGGAGTTATTAATTGAACTGCGACAGTGCCCCGATCGGCACCAACACAGTTGAATGATTTACTCCAAATAAATAAGAATATTCAGGTAGAATATTCTATCACTTTAGTTTTTCATGACTTCCACCTACAGACTTTTCTACGTATAACCCACTCCTGTGCTTTTTTTAAAGGTTTCTGTAGATATCAGATATTTAAAATCACCAATGTCTTTAACATCTTCAGTGTCAGAAAGATGGGGAACAGCAGGCATCCCCAGCGGTAATTGGGCTAGATGTGTCATGCAAGTCTCTATACATCTCAAGTTGTCACATGTATTTCAAGACCACGAAACACATCGATGCCTTTTTTATTTTAAAATGCTCTTTTTTTAATTTGAAAGACCCATGAAAAAATGATTGACTAGAATTTATTTGACAACGATTGTCCAATATAACCACACGTGTCCAGGACCACAAAAGGTACTCGGCTACTTTAATTATAAGAATCTTTCAGCGGTATAATGCAGCATATTCATTTACGTAGGGCATCTGAACACAGGCTTGTTCTTTTAAATTGTTTAAAGATGTGTTAATTGGCAATGCCATTAATGGAACTGTTCTTTCTTTCTAGGCAACCTCTTTGTCGTCAGTTTGTGTGTTGCAGACCTATTAGTAGCAGTGTATCCATATCCACTCATCCTTATATCTATTTTTCACAACGGATGGACGCTAGGAAATATCCACTGTCAGATCAGTGGCTTTCTTATGGGCCTTAGCGTTATCGGATCTATTTTCAATATTACAGCTATAGCCATCAACAGATATTGCTACATTTGCCATAGCCTGAGCTATGACAAGATTTACAATCTGAGAAGAACCTGCTGTTATCTCTGTCTGACATGGATACTTACAGTTATTGCAATTGTGCCAAACTTCTTTGTTGGATCCCTACAATATGATCCTCGGATTTACTCATGCACTTTTGCCCAAACAGTAAGTTCATCGTACACGATAACGGTGGTTGTTGTGCATTTCTTAGTCCCTTTGGCTGTCGTGACATTCTGCTACCTAAGGATATGGGTTTTGGTTATCCAAGTCAAACACAGAGTGAGACAAGACTCCAGGCAAAAGTTGACACCAACAGATCTGCGCAACTTCTTGACCATGTTTGTCGTGTTTGTACTTTTTGCTGTATGCTGGGGGCCGTTAAACTTCATTGGCCTTGCGGTAGCCATCAACCCTTTTTACGTGGCGCCCAAAATTCCAGAATGGCTATTCGTGTTGAGCTACTTCATGGCCTACTTTAACAGCTGCCTCAATGCCGTCATCTATGGTCTACTGAATCAAAACTTTCGCAAGGAGTACAAAAGAATACTGCTGTCCGTGTGGATTCCAAGACTTCTCTTTAGTGACTCATCGAAAGGTGGCACAGAGGGACTGAAAAGCAAGCCGTCTCCGGCTCCAACCAATAACAATCAAGCTGACATGTGCATGTAAATCTGATAAGCAGACATGTGTGCATACATTATTTGAAGCCTATTAACAAATCTTTCCAAACTGGAACCATGAATCCACCTTCTTTGCTATGGCATGTTTCACCACGTGCCTGATTGTTTTCACGCCCTCTGTCTACATGGAAAACCCCAGAAATATAAACTTTTACGCCATGGCGACATTCTATCGATGTTTACGTTCAACTAGGAGTCTATGACCCATAACAAAATAACCCTGTATTTTTGTATCAAAGGTTTTTAAAGTTGCCTATTATTAATAATAATAATAATAATAATAATCATAATAATAGTAACTCTAATGACTGACTGAAGGTAACATAACTTCAAGACCTCAAACATTAACAGTTACAGTGCTGAAACAATGTTTTTCAAAAAAACCCTGGGAATGAGACAGTTTAGATGAAATAAATGCTGATTTGTGAACAAAAAGTTACTTTGACGATAGCAAATGTAATGATTTCAACTTGTTGACGCCCAATGGGAACTAAAATGAAATCAGAAGCAGACTCCTGGCCCTGCTAGTGACAAAGTGATGTTACATTTGAGTTCACCATAAGAATGTCCCAATTTAATATTTTCAATGTATGTGTGAACATCCAGACATTATTACAAGATACATAGTCACCAATATCCATCCTATAGTGTAGCTTACTTGCTTTTTACTTTATTACAGCAATTTTCTGCACATAAACATATTCAACCATATGGAATCTTTCAAACCCATTATTCAGAAGACACTTGGCACACGATATTAATGAAAGTAACCAGTTTCCTCCATACCTCCAGTTAATACAGTATTTCCCCAATGTTGCTCTTACTCCTTACTCTTAGTAACTAGTAGGCAGAATTTTTTTAACACCCTATAACTGCATAACTACTGTATGTAATTACTTGATATTTCTGCAAAAGCATCAAATGTAATGGTTATTTTATACTTGGTACATACGCCTTAGGCAGGAAATGACAAAATCACTACGGATCCGCTGAATGATGTCAAAATGGAGAGAATAATTATGGAAAAAAATTGTGTATGTCAAGAAACTCCTCCACTAAATGATCACTTTGATTAATGCTGCTGCCTACATGTTTATTAATGCACATTATTATGATATACCAGCCACATTTATCTACTAGGCTTTTTCATGATAATACCTTGATCATTTAGAAAATGCGTGGCCACATTTGTATGTTGTTTTTGTGCATTGTAACAACAATAACCCAGAGCGAGACCTACTTTTATAAAGTCCCAAGCGACTTCTGCGCCTCCCCAAACACACACCGTTACATACCTCTGTGGATCTGGGTCTGAGCCCCTAGTATATGCAATATTGCACACAAATATTCCATCGGATAAAGGATGGAGGACACAAAATATTGCAGTACAAGGAGGTCAAGATCCAGAATCTATATAGGATAATTGGTGCTGCTGGTCTGGGACATTTTACTTGTCACTGGATGAAAATAATACAATGCACGGAAATACAAGAAATATGGAGTTTAAAGGTTGATCACCTGCTTCCCCATCTTTTGTGGGGGGGTAAAGGGGGGGAGGTGGAAAGTCAGTGGTCCGCGGAGTTGAACGGCATTCATTTCGGCACCGGGAACACCAGGTTCCCGGGATATATAACGGGAAAGGTAAGGCCAGCATTTCCCAATATTTAAATCCTCAGCATCACATGGGCCAGTAGGATGATGATGCAGATTCCTATTGACATTGTAATGCGGAAGATTTAAACCGCCATTTTGTTTCCCCTGGGAGGGCGTTAGCAAGGTTACCTTTCGCATAATGTATTTCTGGAACCAGGAGGTCCCAAGAGCTGAAATGAATGCAGTATAGCTCCAGGGACCCCGTTTCCACACCTTCAAAAAAATGAAGCAAGGAGGACTTCTCCCGTAAAAGAGCAATACAAGGGTATTTGATTAAAATATGATTGAAGCACGGGGGTCTCCGGAGCTGAACCCCATTCATTTCAGCTCCGGGGACCCCTTGCTTCCAGAGATACAGACCTCCGAAGGGACTGCCAGTATCTCCTGGGCCAAAAGCCGCACCGGATGACATCAAAGCTTCCTATTGGCCGGCAGGAGGCGGGAGTTGTAAAAAGCGGCCATTATGTGAATCCCAGCAAGTGAGCCTGAGCGGCTACTGGCACCCCCTATGGAGGTAAGTATCTATGGAACCATAGGGTCCCCAGAGTTGAAATAAATAGGGTTCAGCTCCAGAGACCCCCTGCTACCATGGAAGTAGAGTTTTCACAAAATGTCCAACATGTAATTATCCTAATGCAATAGACAGGTAAATTGATGAGAATTGTCCCAAGGAAAGACCTTGAAGCATCTCTAAGGGAAGCAGGTACACAAATAAATGGTGCCCAATGTTGAGTTGTTAAGATGTGTTACCACATTCACTTGCCACGTCTGAAGAAGCACTTTGTTATACATTTTGATTTGCTGTTTGTTGACAATATGAAATATTTTCTATAGAACAATGCATCTACAATAAAATCTTTTCTTACTTGTTTACGGTCTATAAAACCTGCAAAACGCCCCCATGCACAGTGAAGATATTGTCTTCCATCCAATACAGTGTAAGGCTGCATCCATAGAGGCTCAGCCCACGCTCCTCAGCGCTGACGCCGAGGCTCGCCTGCCCGGTGAGGAGCAATTTAATGGACTGGCAGGCGAGCCAGTGTGCGCGATTGGGGGCAGGGGGGGTGGGAAGGATTGGGAAGGGACGTCGCTGGGCCAATAGCCCCTGATGCACCCAGGTTAACGTCATGGCGCCGATGTCACGGCGCCATGACGTTGACGCTACTTCGCTGTGATTGGAGGTTTTCAGCCGACAGCGCACTTGGAAACAGTTCTGCTGTCGGCTGAAAATCCCAGCGCCTCAGCACGCCTGTGAATGCTCGCGGGAGCCCCCTCTAAAGACATCCTCATTGAGGATGAGGGGGCTCATCGCGGAGCGTCCGCACGGCTCAGCGTGGCTCCCCCCCTCTATGGACGTAGCCTAAGATACATCCTCCTCCATCTTACGAGACCTTCATGCATCGTGGACCCCTAGGTCAGGAGCAGTGTCAGATTTGCCATTAGGCCCGGGCCTGGGGCGGCAGAATTTGGGGGAGCAGATCCTACCTGCTGCTTCCTGATGCCACAGTTCTCACGCTCGCTGCCTCCTCCAAGTCTGGATTGGAGGAGATGTTTGAATGGGTGGGGCCTGCTACAAGCACGCCGCGGGAACAATGTTACAAATCTCTCTGAGCACGCTGTGCAGCCGCCTGTGTGAGGAGAGGGCGGCAGGCAGAGAGCAGCAGAGCAGCAGAGCATCCACTAAGGTGAATGAGCGAGTGTGGGGGGGGGGGGGAAGAGGGAGAGACAGATTCCATTTGGGGGGAGGGACAGATTCTGTTTTTGATGGGGGCATTCTGTTGTGGGTGGGGAAACAGATTCTGTTTTTTTGGGGGGGACAGATTCTGTTTTGTGGGGGAGGGACAGATTCCATTTGGGGGGCGGGGTGAATTCTGTTTTGTGATGGGTTCCACTTGGTGTGTGTGCATGTGGGAGGGTGCCATTTTGTGTGTGCTGGGTTGGGGGTGCTATTTTGTGTATGCTGTGGGAATGGGGGTGCCATTTTGTGTGTGCGGAGATGGGGTTGGCATTTTGAGTGTGCTGGGTTATGGTTGCTATTTTGTGTGTGCTGGGGTGGGGTGCCATTTTGTGTGTTCTGGGGCGGGGTGCCATTTTGTGGGTGCTGGGGTAGCGTTGCTATTTTGTGTGTTCTGGGGTGTGGGTGCCATTTTGTGTGTGCTGGAGGGGGGGGTTGTGTTGTAGGAATATTTTGTGTATTGGTGGGAGGGCAGTATTATGTGTATTGGGGAGAGGGTGGTATTATGTGTATGAGGAGAGGGCGGTATTATGTGTATTGGGGAGAGGGGTGTATTATGTGTATGAGGAGAGAGTGGTATTATGTTTATTGAGGAGAGGGCAGTATTATGTGTACTGAGGTGAGGGCGGTATTATGAGTATTGGGGAGAGGGCGGTATTATATTTATTGAGAGGGCAGTATTATGTGTATTGAGGAGAGTGTGATATTTTAAAGGAGAATCCCTATTTGTGGGGCTTGGACTCTTGGGGCTGCATCTATAGGGAATGACATTTTACATAGTAACAGAGATTGAAAAAAGACAATAATTCCAACCTATGTTCAATTTAGACAACAGATACTTATCCTACATTTGTATTTACAGTATTGTGATCCAGAGGAAGGCAAACACAGACCCCAGTGACGCTTCATCATCTCTCATAAGGGGAAAAATGTATTTCTTCCTGACTCCAACAATGACATTCAAGTAATGATAAAAGAGCTTACAGTCCTGGGCGCAGGTACATATAATTAATCAGTCCCAATGAAAATCAGCCCTGTGGAGATGATGTGGGAAAGAAGGGAATAGTGACCCCTTGAAATCACCAATATATGGGGGAGGTGGCCCCTTGAAATCGCAGTTGGGGTGATGTTCAATCCTCCATATCAGTCCACACTGGATTAAGAAAGAAAAAAGACACACGCCATTGCGCAGCACAATAATGGTCTTGGGACACCCTCTCCCGCTGCTGGCTACTTACAAGATAGTCAGCATGCGTTGAAATGTATCTTTATACAGGATGGTCTCTCTTGATGTGGTGGCTGTCTCTCCACTTCATATATCTCTGCCGATCTCAGGGGAGAAAGAAGGGACAAACGGGAACACACAATGTGCAGCACTAAAGGCCGAGAGAGCCCCCACCAGATGCCAACTACTTACAATAAATTAGAAGTCAGTGATCCCTGATTGCTATCTTTGCATCTGGTTGCAGGGAGTCAAAGCTGGGGGATGTCAGTAGTCGCTGGAATCAATCTTGCCACAACTTCCTCTGGGGGATATTCCACCAATGACAGCCAGTGCGCTATAACCTCGTGGTGAACAGTAAAGGGAAACCATGTGCGGTACCAACAATACAATTTATTAAAACACTATTAAAAAACCCTAAGTGATGTACTCACATCTAAGGGTGATGACTGCGTGTGTTACTAAGTGCCGTCCGCAGCATGGATCGGAGGGTAGGGGAGACAGGAAGAAACCCTCGGTGTTTAGCGAGCGGGGATGGAACTGCTAACCCTTTCGTGTCTGTGGTCGCGACTCCACATGCAGAGTCCACCCGCGATGACGTCACTCACTCGCTCACCGATCTCCTGTCGTCTAGTCCTCCTTCCAGCTGCAGGCCCACTCGTCACACGCTGACTTAGCTCCACCCTACGCGTTTCGCGCCATCCACTTTGTTTTACACCTTTTATTTCCTTCTTCTTTCTTTGTACTCCTACACAAATGTTGCCGTGTTCAACTTGATATCAATCAAAAGGCAAGGTTGTTACAGTTTAGAAGGAAAATGGATTTAGAACAAAGTTCCCAGCAAGGGTTCGACGTCGACTTGTCAGTACTGTGAAGAAAGAGCGTGAAAACAGTGAGTAGATCTGGTAAATAAGAAATGTGATATGCAGTGTGTTATTATATATATATAAAAATATATATATTTATATTTAATGATTCCGGATTTAGGGTTCAACTGAAGAAACACCACTGACGGATCATTTTGCATTTCCAGTTGAAACTAATTCTCATTAAAGTATGGAAATGAAAAATGTGTAGTTTAGGGTTGCCAGGTTTCCAGTATTGAACTGGACTGTCCTGTATTTGGACACACTGTCCAGTGAAAAACGAGAGGTAATGCTGCACATGTATGTGTCCGGTATTGCTTCTCTGGACATAGTGACCTGACCGGCTTGGGGGGTCCGAGGGATTTCCCCAAGCAGGGCTGTTGCTAGGGGGCTGGGCAGCTTCCTCCATCCTGATTGGCTGCACTACACAGCAGCAGCCAATCAGGAGGAGGTGTCAGGAGCTTGGGGGTGGGGTCAAGGAGAGGAGGAAACAGCATGGAGCGGTTAGAGGGTGTGTGTGTCTCGAGCGAGTCGCACCTTTCACCATTGTATCCAGTATTTTTGAAGAAGCCGCCTAGCAACAGATAAACGCTGAATAACGTTCGCAGATATAGTGTTAGGACTTACAATAAAAGAGGGCACACACGTGGTCTGCAAGCTTACAAATGCTTTGGCCACAGAATTTAATGAAGTGACCCTCACTTAAGAGAGAACAGTTAAGTATTTAAATATATGATTTGTCCTGTTGGATGTACAGTAACATTGAGGATCTCTGTCTTTTGTTTAAAACACATAAACACAAACCTCTATTTTTTCTTACATAAAATAAAAACCCCGGAAAAAGAAAAAACATAAAGGCCGATTTTAAAAATAAATAAATAAATAAACATTGAAAACCGAAATGCCTAAATATATTATAAACTGGGCCTCAATCCTATCCTAAATATCTTTATTTACGTATTGCATCCAAGGCAGTAATATGGAAGGCGGAAACGGATAACGGTTCTTTATGGCTCTGCAAATCGGCGCAAGTCCCTCTAGTATTCTTACAATCCAAAAACAACCCCAGTGCCCTAAGCTAGGGGTGCTCAACTCCAGTCCTTAAGGACCCCTCTACAGGTCAGGTTTTCAGGATATCCCTGCTTCAGCACAGGTGACTCAATCAGTCCATGCTTTAGCATAGGTGGCTCAATCAGCGGCTCAGTCTGTGACTGAGCAACGGATTGAGCCACCTGTTCTAAAGCTGGGGTATCCTTAAAACCTGACCTGTTGAGGACTGGGGTTGAGCTCCCCTGCCCTGAGCTAAACACTTGGAAAAACAGCAGTAAATATGTGTGTGATATCCCGTCTTCATTTAGCAGTAGCCCTAGTAAATGAGTTTCTGCATGGAAATGCACATTTTAAATCGTGTTTTTTACAGCCATTATTTTACAGTTAGAAAGTCTGCCTTTAGCACGCCTCGCCAATTCCTTGTTTTAAAAATAAATAAATTCTGGAAGTAATTACTATTGCTCTGGCAGCTCACAAAATGCAAACAGAAGGTACATGTTCCTAGATTACCTGCCCTGCCGCCCGGCGTTCTGCAATTTATTGGCTGTTAAGAAGTATTCAAAGATATGTAATGAGAAATGAAATATTGGGAAACAGATGTTAAATAGACATTTGCAGTGACCGGTGTCCTTCCTGGACATTTTAAAGCACTGTTTTATAGGACTGTGCAAAGGTAGACACTGCGGTTCTAATTGACCACGTGGGGCACGTGGTATTTGGTGGCTATTTTGATTTCTCTATAGAGAGCAGGAACACCAGTAACTACACTTGTGAAAATCTAAGGAACCGGGGGCGTCCCCGAAAGTTAAAAATAGTATGGTTCCGTTCTGGAGGACCTGCCGGTTCAAAGTCTGTAAAAAAACAAAAAGTAGATGGGACTGCTGCTTTAATGTATTCTGTTATCCGGTTCCGCTCGGACAGCCCGGCATGTATTGTATTGTAAGTCTTTATTTATATAGCGCCATTAATGTACATAGCGCTTCACAGTAGTAATACATGTGGTAATCAAATAAATAACAGATAATATAAATAACAGATCATGGGAATAAGTGCTTTAGACATAAAAGTAACATTAAGGAAGAGGAGTCCCTGCCCCAAGGAGCTTACAGTCTAATTGGTAGGTAGGGAGAACGTACAGAGACAGTAGGAGGGAGTTCTGGTAAGTGCATCTGCAGGGGGCCAAGCTTTATGTGCCATGTGTTCAGAATAGCCACATGTACTGGCTCTCTCTTGCTGTGGGCTCTTCTCCCTCTTTCTCTATGTGTAAGGGATGTTTTTCTGATGCTGTCTCTCACTTTCACTCTCCTTGGCTAGCAGTCTCCTACAAGCCTCCTCTTTCACCCATGTGAGTGTCAGGCTGTTTCCTCTCACTGTCACCTGGGCTGTCTCTCTGTGCTTCTCAGACTGCCATTCCCTATCTTTGTTTCTGCCTCTGCTGGTGTCCCTCTGTGTCTCTCAGACTGACCGCTGGTCTCCAGATTCTATTCTTTTTTCTGCTTATCCAATCCCATATCTCCTGTCACGTGTTGCCAGGCAGATCAGGTACGGTGTCTCTTTATTCCTTATCGCACCATGTGATAGGCTGCGCAGATTAACTCTGTATATAATTTAAAATCAGAGAAACCAAACTTTATGGTTGGATTTTAAATAATCCACGTGGATTAAAGTCAGAGGTTAACCCGCGGATCAGATTTTGTAATGGAAAGCTCGGAAATATCTGAGAAGGGAATTTCGACCAGTCCACCCAATATGTATGTATGTATGTATGTATGTATGTATGTATGTATGTATGTATGTCTTTATATAGGGCCATTAACGTACATAGCGCTTCACAGCAGTAATACACGTGACAATCATATAAATAACAAATAATACAAATAACATAATGGGAAGAAGTGCTTCAGACATAAAAGTAACATTTAGGAAGAGGAATCCCTGCCCCGAAGAGCTTACAATCTAATTGGTTGCTAGGAAGAACATACAGAGACAATAGGAAGGTGTTCTGGTAAGTGTGTCTGCAGGGGGCCAATGTTTATGTATGAGGTGTAAAGTATCAGCCACTGAGCTACTCATATGCTTCGTTAAGCAGGTGTGTTTTAAGGTTGGTAGAGATGGATATACAGTATATAAATATATAATACTGTAGATTTGGGTATTGAGTTCGCTAAGATTGTGTAATTGTTAATGCTTTTATTGACTGCTATTGCTTATCGTATGAATACATTGTGCTTTTTCCAAAGGTAAAATGAAAGTAACAATAGCTTGCTAAATATAAAAAGAAAATGTTTGCCTATATAAAAAAATTATTTTGCCACATCTCAAGCCAAAAAGCATTTTTGAGCAGAATGTGTCTAAATGAACTATAATGAAAAATCAATCTCAATATGTGTTAGACCTGGGGGGCGCAAGATTTTCTAGGGGTGGGGGGTTGGGTGGGGAGAGGTGGGCGGTTACAGAGGCCCCATGTTCTTCCCCAAAGGCATTTAAATTAAATGCTGGGGGATCGCGTGAGGCCTCTGCAACTTACCTTACCTTGTCTTCAGCAACACGTCGCCATGGCAACGTCATTTGACGCCAGACACAAGGTAAGGAGGTGGGTCAAGCAGGGGGGTGGGGGGGAGAAAGGCAGGGGGCGTAGCCGGTAAAGTTTGCGCACTCCTGTGTTAAACGGCAAGGACACGTTTATGACAAGTGGCAGGAACTCACAATATGAATAATGGGTGCAATTAGACTATCACAGTTAACAGATGGAAGGCAGGTGTGGGAAATGTTCCTTTCATTCTTCTTGGGAGAAAAATAACGTCTCAAATATTCTTATTAAGAAGTTTAACATAACACTCTTCCATGAGCTTTAAAGGAGAAATCAAGCTGACTTTTTTCCCCTTTTTCTTTTTCTGTATACATAGGTTTGAAGCAGGGGATCTCCTGAGCGGAACCCCATTAATTTCAGCTCTGGGGACTCCCTCCTGTCAGAGATACTTACCTCCAAAGGGGGTGCCGGCATCTCGGCAAAGTTTAAGGCTCCCTCGTCACTTGGGCCAATAGGAAGCCGCGCCGGATGACGTCACGGGTTGTTATTGGCCAGCAGGGCGCGCAAGCTTTGAAACACCGTTATTAAATGAGTAAGGTCTATATCTGGAAGCAAGGGGTCTCCAGAGATGAAATTAACGGGGTTAAGATCCATAGACGCCCTGCTTCAATCCTATGTTACAAAATAATAAATTTAAAAAGTGCATGAATTCCTCCTTTAATACTACTACTACTACTACTACTACTACTAATAATAATAATATTAATAATAATAAATAATAGCATGTTCTTGTATAGCGCTGCTAGTTTTACGTAGCGCTTTGCAGAGACATGTTGCAGGCGCAGGTCACATGTTTATGTAACCCTCCCTGCCCGGCTCTTAGGGAATTTACATTAGTGTCTTTATTATTGGCTACTCAGCATTACCTTATGCAGGGTGCTGGCTTCATGCAGGCTGGTCGGTGACAAGCAATGATGGGATCCAGGAACTTTATTCAATCAAACAGCAGCTTTGTATCCTTTAAACAGTCTCGCCTTTGTTATATACAGTACATCTTGCATATCCAATTGGGTGTCCTTTTGCTTATACTGTGAGTATGGCTTCCCTAGCTGCCCCTATCTCGGCCCACTATGAAGGTGCTGGGGTTTAATGGTTCTTACATTACATATTGAGTCCCGCTGTCCCATAGCGCTGGTAGTGCTCCATGTCCACTGGGGCCTTGGCGGGCCTAGTGCTACTCTCTCTATGATGAGCCTCCCCATCTTGGGGCAGCCTGCCACCATGTGACCTTCTAAATATAATCCAACTACGGACCCTCCGGTGGGGCTGGTCCAACAATGCCTAGAGGCTTTGACTTGGGGAGCACCTCTGGGCATAGGTAGTCTCTCTGTGAACCTTGAAAGTAGTACAGAATCATCTCTGTGGGACACTATCTACAAGAGTACTCTCCCTAACTAGAAAGCAATAAAAGTGAACCCTTAACCTATCCTAAATATAGGAACCTATCTACATATACACAATGAGATCCCTCTTCTTCAACTCCTCCTGGGATCTGAGTTTCAGAAGCTTCCCACTTAAAGTCTAAAAATGTGCAAATGGCCAAATTAGAACGATTTACCTCCTGAGTAATCCAGCTATTTTTTTTATGACATTATGTTTATTACAGTAGACTGAGGTAGGAAGGACCTGATTGCAAGTAAATGATCCTAAATAAAAGTGGTTGACGGTCATTTCCTGACTATTACCAGTGCAGTAGTAATGATGTTTTAGTAAATAAAGTGAGTCTTCGATTCAGGTAAAAAAAGGCTATAAATGCGAACCTCTTCCCAACCTCTTCCCTCTTTCCTCGGCATGGAAAATCAGTCACTTTCATATCAACCTTTTAACAATGAAGATAACGTTAAATGGGATTTTTAGTAATTCTCCTAGTAAATAAATCACCCGTCGTCTGTCCAGGTGTCCCCAAAATAAACGTATTAACTCAAATTCCAACTCCAAGTAAAGATGGGTGACGTTTTTGCTGAGGTTTGCGAGCCTGGCAATATTTGCCTATAATTTATCATAAAAAAGACGTAAAGCTTCGGCCCCCCCCCAAAAAAATGGTCACTCATTTAAAGCAGTGATGCAGGTTGCAGTTATTGTTTTATTTTTATTACAGGATTGAAGCAGGGGGTCTCCGGAGCAGGACGGTGTTCATTTCAGCTCCGGGGACTCTCACTACGGGGGATCAATGTGCATGCAGGAAAATATATCATCTTTCTAGGTGAACAGGACAAACACTGCAATGCTGCAACCGAGATCCAGGAATAATAGACATACTTAAAACATAAATCTTTAATTCATTTGTTAAGAATAAAATAAGCGACAGTGGATAATGATGAAATAATCACATACAAACATTGACACTTGATTAAGACTAGTTCCCAGGTAAATCCTAAATTGCCACAATGAATAATTTGAAAATGAAAATATGTTCACATAGTAACTTTGTGGCAAAAATATGTTAGTGGTAACCTCAAATAAATAGATGTGAGGCTACTTAGAAAACATTACTAACGAGAGCTTGGAAACGCCAACATACTGCTGAATATCCTAATGAGTTCTGGGTAATACAGAAAAGTAAATACATATTATTCTTTCTGTTCTAGTTAACACAGTCTGATTATATGCTGTCTGAACAGATATAATCTCCTTTGATACATTGTGCTTAGATAAGAAGGTATAGCCTGCATAAGTAGTGTTTATTATGCTCAGTAGATAGATAAAGTACTTTAGGTAAAAATGTATCATTATTAGTACTCCCCCTTTCTGAGATCCTGTTTAAGGCAGCAGTTTAGCGATGATAATACTAAGGTAGATACAATAAAACCTTTGTAGAAACTCATTTCACTTCACATTATGTTTCACCCAGTACACAGAACTCAGGAGATTCATTAGTACTTTGGAGCTTCCAAGCCAAATGAATTAAAGCTTTATGCTTTAGATGTACACATTACCTTTAGATCTCAAGTGCAACACTGCAATGCTTGTCCTCTTCACACAGATTCTTTAAAAAGGTAAATTAAAGATTGTTAGCAAAATGTCAGACAGGATCAATAAAATGTAATCACTCAACCGTGTAACAAAAATCACTATGCAGCTTTTACTATTTATCTCGAATGTAACATACGTTTAAGGTCACCTCACTCAAAAGAGCCCCATGTCAGGTACACTAAGGGACAGGGGAATAAATCCCCAAACAGCCAGTGCTCTAGAGTATTTAGATGAAATTCATATAATATAGACGTGGGACATTTAAATGCCGCCATTATGTTAGGCACACAAGTTCCCTGTTTGCAGAGATACCGGCACCCCCTATGGAGGTAAGTATCACTGGAAGAAGAGCTGAAATTAAAACAATTCATATGGGGCTCTTCCTTTGGCTGACGTCAGAGGAGGAGGCGTGGCAAGCCGGCTCAAAAAGCCAGGTGAGCGGGAAATATGATTTAGCCAATGGGAGACGCGCCTACGAGCTGTATCTCCCCCAGCTAACTCATTGCTACCCGCTGGGCAGGCTCCACCAAGTCTGGCAGATACAAAAGGTGTCCCCACAATTTGCCCTTCCTCACCCACCAAACGGTCTTCTCACCTCTGGACATCCTCTCCTCTTTGAACTACAGACTCTATACAGACATGCCGGCGTCTATGCTGATTGCCTGGCTGACTGTCTTATAGCAAATGTCTAAAACCTTATAAAGTACACTTTAATCAAGTATACACATTGTGGAACCTTATACTTATAAGAGGAATGGATTTGGGATATTTGGGCACGAAATCCAGGAGTCTTGGGGACACTGGGTTGCAACAGTGTTATTCGCCCCACGTATCAGCAAATCATGTCTGCTCACCGGGGAGAATTAAAGGACTACCAGTAACTTTGGCCCCCGAACTCCTGCAAACAAAATAATTGTATTTCTACCCAAATATCCCCCCTAAAATCTCAGTTTTAGGGCCAAGGGAACATGAAAACAGAAAAAGCAGGGATCACTTTATTTTCAACATGTATTACACCTGGTCCCTGACTTATGGTGCTTATGTAACAACCAGGGACCCCACAGTTTCATGGGTAACCAGAGGGCTTAACCTTTATTTTGATAGCCTGGTTACCCTCTCCCGTCACAAACCTCATTAACGAATTTGGAATGTAATCCTACCAAAAGGGATAACTCCTCTTGCTGTTACCTAATTTTCAGGATTTGTGAGACAGTAATAACAAATAGACTTAGTCTGGTTACATTGGGATGTGGCACACTTTGCAATGATAATCACACATAGCAGCCAAAATAGCAACAGCCACAAGGGTGTCTGCTGATATTTCCCAGAGGGAGCAATCTCAATGTCATTGGCCTAGGAGCCAGCAAACACAAACAGCTACTTGCTCAAAACAGACTTGATGGTTCCTGGCTGTACGGGGCATTCGGATAAAGCCAAACAACTATGTAAATGTCTAATCACAAACGTGATCTAAGTAATGAAATGTGAAATCAAATTATCAGTTTATACGATCATGGTGGAAAGGGGACATATTTTAGCTTGGTGAGTACATTCTTCTTTACTTTAGTAAATGTAAGTAGTGTGAAGGATTCTTTAAATCATTCTATATGTGACCAACAAAATGCTCCTCTTTATTTGAGCATTAGAGGGAACATATTAATAAATGTTGTCACCTGACTCCATATAACGCGAAACACTCCATCCAGTGCAAATCTTTTAATTTGTATTAGAGCTGTAAAATGATAGGTGCCAGATTCAAGGTCACCTTCAGTCAATGTTGCCTTCTATAGAGCCCAAGTGCTAGGTCACCAAGGTAAGGATTGACCGAGAGAGGGGCTCTTATTGGCTGGTAAAGTTCTGCTTCCTTGGTGGCCCCAGAACCTCTTCTCTGTTCCTCCTTCCATTTCTTTTCCCTCTTGACTCCTTAAAATTGATTTAATCTACAGCAGGAACCCCTGCTGCTTCTCTATAAAGGACGTTATTGGAACAAGCATGGTGTTTCTACTGTACTGAATAAAATGTGCAGGCATGATTAATCCCCCAATCTTCTGTACACCATTGAGGGGCAGGAGTAGAAGACCCAGTGTGAACAAGCACTTTTATTTATCATGGGTATATTAATGTCATCTAAGGATTGGGGCACCCTATGTTCATTCTTCAAGGTGAACCAATAGGCTAGATTCCCAGAGCCACACATACCGAACCATGGGGTCTCGCTATTGGGGGGAAATGGGGCTCAAAAAGGTATGGGATGCACTACATGAGGAAACAGACAGGACTGGATAGATTTCCACTGTGTTTCTTCCAATAAAGGATGAATACAATATAAAGGACCCTCCACAAGTCTTACAATGAGTCCATAATGAAGTATGTCTTATGGAGGATTTTATCCCACTCAGGGGAGTGCAAATGAGACACAGATTGTAGATGCCCCAATATCCAAAGGCAACCTCCTATTGTCAAGACAGTTCAAATGATTTAAGAGGTACTCACAGATTAATGAACCAATATTCTCTCCTTCATCCACTTTATATATAGGAGTCTTCACTTGCCGGGTGCTCCTTGGTGTGCAATGCGCTGAGAGTAGAAGATATCAGAGAGAAAGCTGGCAAAAAGCCAAAAAACGCTGCACCACTATGAATAATAAAGCGAAAAGGGTGAAAAATAAAACGATTTAATAAGAGCAAAAAAATGGAAGAAAATTACACTGACATGTCTCGCTCTGTGGAGCTTTATCAAAGTATATAAAAATCTTACCTCCTGCACTGGTTTTTGTATGTTCGCAGGAACCCGGAAGTGTCTTTTTGCCAGCTTTCTCTCTTCCACACATACCGAAACAGGTTATAGCAATGTAACATATGCTAATTGGTTAACTAATAAGGGTTAATTAGAGACATTTTTAAAAACCTGTTGGCTTCTCTCTAGGTCTTTACATGGTGAGCTCTGCCTGACACTCCAAAGGGTAATGTTCCAGCATCTGGTGAAACTTTAACAACAAGACTATTAGAGTGACTGAAAACAACTGAAGCTGGGAATAACATTAATTACTCTAGGATTCCTTCATAATGAGAACAAGGTGACAATTCTCATCCTATGGCTCTGAGTTAAAAAGATTAAAAGCAAGCCTTTTACTGACCTGAGTAAAGAGGTAGAATGAAGGTAAAAAGGTGCGTATGTGCTCTGGCATCACAGGAAGTGCCCAATAATAATATTTTACTTCATTATTCTTCCAAAACAGAAAAGTACAATCTAATTATAAACTGTGGAACCACAATTAATACAACATCGTAAAGGCAATTTCTAAACCCAAATAATTGGTGACTAAGTGGGACTGTAAATGTAAAATGTTTCACACATCAGGTTTGGTAGGCACTGGAACTTTGTGAGTTCTGTGTCAGAGAGTGGATTCCAGTAGCTGGAGAACAGAGGGCATAGCTGGAGAGATGAGCTATACAACACAAGGACTAGATCTGGGCAGACAACCTACAGGAAGGCCAGGAAAAAAGGCAGAGCGCTGTAACAAAGGGAGGAGGCACAAGCAAGGTAAGACCAAGCCGGGGTCAGGGTGAGCAGGAGCAAGGTCAGAACAAGACAAAGTCAGGGCAGGCTGCAGACAAGAATGAGGCTGGAACAAAACGTAACCATGTTGATCTGGAAATCAGGAAACAGCCAGCTTTAAAGCAAGTTCAGGGGTCTGTCCAAATCTAAGGCCACGCTTATAGTCCTGGCGACGGCGATGCGACGTCGCGTCAAAACAAATGTATTGAATCCATTCCGTGCACTTATAGTGGGAGCGACGCGATGGCGCGACGGCTTGGTCGCGATCGCTGGAAGTCAATTCAATTTGATTTTTCAGTGACCGCAGCGTGACATCAGCGTCACCATTGCTGGGACTATAAGTGCAGCCTAAGAGGTAGAAACGTAGCAGTTATCTGTAGAGCTCAGAAGTATATTGAAGCAGCGGAGCTGTCCAGCAGCTGATTTCGCTCACTGCTGGAGATACTGCCTCTGAGTACTGAGGATGGGGATTTAGAGCTCTCAGGGCCTGACCGAGATGATGGTCTGTAGATATTATTTAGCATAATCTTTAATAATAGATGATACATGTAACTCAAATCATCTCTTCTGAGAAATACGGATCGGAAGTCGCACAAATGACGTCTAGATGGGGATGAATAGACTACAATGATTAAGTTACAGCATCACAATGTTTCAGGGGAGGGAGATCTTTTTGCGTCTAAAAAAAGGGGTTAAAGGAGCAATCCAAGATGGCAAATTTTATTTTAAAGTTTAAAAAATAATAATATATATATATATATATATAATTGAAACAGGTGGTCTCCAGAGCTGAACCTCGTTAATTTTAGCACCGGGGACCCCCTACTTCCGGACATATTTAGCGTTTAACACCCTACCTTATCTACAGTACATATCTGTTTTTTTTCTACACTGTTTTAGCCATAAATTCCTTTGTATATCAGTTTCGCAGACCTGAAGAAGAGAGGAGAACTTTCGAAAGCTTGTCCTATGACATAAATTGTTAGGCCAAATAAAAATGGTATCACCTAATACTGAAGAACTCATTTATTCTGTTATATATATATATAATATATATATATATATATATTAATCAGGAATCAGTTTAAGATTTCGCAGTGCAAGCTTTTGACTGTCTGCTAGAATAAACTATGAAATCTTAAATTCATCCCTGATTAATAATTCTGTGTGCGGAGGAGAAATCTTCTATTCCTACATTGCGACAGCTTTCTTGGCAAGGAAGAATAATTACATTGGTAATTGCTATATCAAATGTTGACTTTTATATAAATTATATTTTATATATATATATTCATATTCAAGCTGATTTTGGTCATAATTTAGTTGTGAATTGTGTTTCATGACTCATAATACATTACTTGAATATAATTCAGACCAGCAAGAATACTCCTGCAAGTCTCGCACGTGGCTGGTAATTGCAGTCTGATTATTGATGAGGGGTACATCAGAACTCATCAATACTCACAGAGCACTATACTCATGCTAATGATGCACTTATTCATTCAAATCATCAAAGACAACTGATGGCACTATAGTTAACACCTGCTCTGCCTGAGCGGTTGTACAACACAACACATAAGAGTGCACTGAGTGTTTAACTGGAACCAAACTGATTAACAAACCAGCTGGCCGCTCTTTCTCATCATCTGGCAGCAGCCAGTTAATTGGAGGAGAGACAAAGGGTGTTGAGGGAAGCAGCAGTGCCATTTACAAGGTAGCTTTGGAGCACTGGTAGGTATAAAGGGTTACAAATAGGCATACAATGCTAAGAGAGTCAACATCCTGTGACGATCCTCCATACCAATACTTCAACCATTGCCCGATCTGTACAATTCAACGTGCCCATTTAATGGAAAAACATGGGCGTTATTGAGAGATGAATTAAAGTGTACAGTGCTGTGTAGAATAAACCTTCAGACCTTTGCTCTGCTATAGCAATTCATTATGGGTAAAAAGCATGTTGGAATGAACTGTGTAAGTGTTCCAAAAAAAATGCATATGTCCCTCCAAATTTTTTAACCCAGAAACTATTTCCTTATGCTTATCTAATCCTAAAACGGTCTCTTTTAACTGTCTTTTCTTGTCCCTGTTTTTTTCTCTTAAGGCTGTTGTGTAACTATACGTTCACTATATAAGTATGGAGCTTCGGTTGTAGATAATTGTATTCACACTAGTACATATTTTAAACCTGTACAATCTAACAATTACCTTCACGCACAAAGTCATCATAACCCTACATGGGTTAGAAATATACCGAAGGGTCAATTTATTCGATTAAAAAGAAATAGTTCACATTTGGAATACTCAAGCAGAGGATCTTAAAAACAAATTCATAGAAAGGAAGTATTCCCCAAGGGATCTAGATAAAGTGATCACTGAGGTTGCAGCGATGGACAGAACCAATCTTTTGCAATATAAAAAGAAAAACACTAACCAAACAGCCAATCTGGCTTTTATCACCCAGTTTAATCAAATAGCACCCAATACTGTATATGTAAGATCTTTAAAAAGTATTGGCCAATACTAAAAAAAGATAAAGAACTAGAAGGTATACTACCAGCAAATCCCCATATTATATTCACTAAAGCTCCTAATATAGGACAAAGATTGGCACCAAGTTGTCAATCGCTGCAACCTATTCATCAAAAGGTGGCACCCAGTGGGGGATACTTCATTTGTAATAGATGTACTGCTTGTAAGTACAGTATAAAGAAATCAGAATTTACATCCAATAACACTTAAAAAAAATATAAAATCAAACAACACATCACGTGCAAAAGTTCTTTTGTCATTTATTTGCTTGAATGTCCATGTGGTCTGCAGTATGTGGGTATGACCACCAGAGGTGTCAAAAGACGCCTATATGAACATATATATAACATTAAAACTGGTTTAACTACACACAGTGTGTCAAATCATTTTCTTCAAGTGCACAGTCAGGACCCCACAGGTTTAAAATGTATTGCAATAGAAAGTATCACTCCACATTGGAGAGGAGGAAACGCTGTGAGCTTATTGGGGAGGAGAGAATCCTTTTGGATTTACGAATTACGCACCTTATCCCCACTAGGCCTAAACGTGGACTTTGATCTGAAGGCTTTGCTGGTGGGACAACCCTGCACTGTATCAACATATTCTACTTATCAAGTATCCATTTTTCTGCAATTTGTCCATTTGCTTGTCTAAGAACCTATAGCTTTTGAATGTTTATTTCATAATCCTCTATATACATATAATATCAAGCTTAATATAGTGTATTTTTAATGGATTATATTATGTACAACACCTGAGCACTTCAAGTATATATTCACACATCTCACTTTATTTTCACATTTAGCTCCTTAATGTTTTGATAGTTTATTTAGTATTTTAGTGATATAGAACGCATATTTATATTGTAATATGCACTGCACATTTATTCATAGTTAATACACATATTTGTAGTTATACACCACTCTCAGTGGTCACATTACATTAGGTCACACATTTACACTCAAGTCTTCAAATTTTATATCATTATTATGTTGTTGTATTAGGTAGCTTTGTATGTCTTGTTTGTATTCAGCTGAGTCCACAGACCGTAGCAGCACAATTAAATACTGGCATGGACTTTCCTATTGCGCATGTGTCTGAGCACACAACATTGACTAATAATTGACTCATTTGCCGCTATGCGCATGTGCACAAGTCTGCAGGTGAAAATAATTCAATTAATTATGGACGCTCTATTTAAGGGACCATCATGGACTTTTAATATCATATACCCCTGAGGAAGAAAGCGGATAGCTTTCGAAACGCGTAGGGTGGCGAATACAGCACTTCTACATCACTGGGTTTGGCGATTCTCCCCCCCACGACAAGAACTTTAAAACACAGAGAGCTGGTCGCTCGTGACAGTGTGTCGAATCTGCTGCTGCCGATCTGGATTAGCTGTGCGTCCCTTTCAGTGTGCTGCGTGAGACCATCTGCCCATACGCCGGCTGGCGTGCACACATCCACGGAGACGCCCAGGAGCAGACAGCAAACTTCACCGAGAGGGGATACTCTCTAATATATCCACTGCCTGCTTACAATATCCATCTGGTGAGTGGGCATTACATCTGAATCCACCGGTGCTGCAGTGTGCTTACATTATCTTTTATTGTCCATATTGTTTTATATGTTTATGTATGCTTTATGAATTTTGTTATTAAATGTTTTTATCTTAAAATTTCACCTATCTGATCTCTCAGCTGATCTAAGTTGTCTTAAGTGTTTTTTGTCTTTTTATCAAACAGTATTATGCTATGTGTTGTGCTTTCTTTCTTTTAAGCACATCCTGAGGAGTCATTTCCTGATCGTCCAACAGGCTTGGTTTTTATATCCTTTTTATTATTATTATTATTGCTTTAGCAGGCGCCTTTAGATACATATTCCCTTTCCATGTACTTGTTCTGACCAAGGAGTCAGTTTGTTATATCACTTGGCAGCCCCTTACGTGTGAACCTTGGTCCATACCTAAGGTGTTTTAAAGTATTACATTGTAATCATTGCATATTGGTTAGCGCTACCTTTTTTGTTGTTTTTTATATATTAATAGCGCAACAAATTTTTAACTGGAACTGAAATGAATGGGGTTCAGCTCTGTAGACCCCTGCTTCAAACCTATGTTAAAAAAATAATACTTTTCTTGTTCCTGCAGTGCACGCCATAGCGCGTGCTGCAGCTGGCACTGGGCACTTAGCCTTAGAGGTAAAAGGGGAGGTAGCTCCTTTGCGGGTTTTCTCGAACATTCACCAAGTTTGCGGTCATGCAAAGCATGCAGCGCGCAACTCTCTGCCTGCGTCAGATCTACAGCGGGTTGCCATAGAAAAGTCCAGTATCCCAAAACTCCTCCACAGCTCAATCTATTCTATTGTGCAATTTGTACATTCAGATTACCTGACCTCACACTTGTTATTGTGTATTATACAATTTTATTTTTTCATAGGGAGTGAAAGGTTGAAGGGAACGGGCCAGAAGGGGCTCATGCCCCGAAATGTTGCCCCCCTTTTCTTACTTCACACCTCATTTCCCTTATTGTTTTTCTCCCCTTTTTCCCTCCCCCCCCTCTCCCTTGCACATTTTATTTACGGTTTTGTATATACACTGTTTTTTGCATTGTGTTACATTGTGTATGTGCGTTCCATTTTTCACGGGGTCAGTACAGACCGTTTATCACACCTTGTTGTCTTCACTACAGTATATATCCTGTGGTGTTTTTTTTTTTTTCCAATACCGATATTTTTGGGCTTATACCCCTTGTCCATAGCTTTCTTACCTTAGAGTGCTGGGAACCCAGTTGGGTGTTCAATTGATATGTTGGGAGGGTTTAGGGTCCCTCCATGGTTCCCTTGTACCTGCGCCACAATTCTGCTCAGTATAATATACCTAGAGTGCTGCCTATACCTTATACTTTTTGTATTACCTTGTAAGTTTATATTTAAAAAAAGTTAAATGTTTAGGGATCCTGTGATATAATTACTGTGCTCTATTTACATCATTGTGTCTTAAATTATTTTCCCTTAATAATTGATTGTGATCGGAATGACCTAGAGCATTGTGAAGCATGATGTTTAAAACAAGCTGTCAATTGTAGCACATAAGCCTTCTTGTCTCCTGAAAGCGGTACAGTCCTTGTGTCAGGGCTCTTACTTATTCAAAATATACAACAAAGGTATTAAAGGAAAATATCTGGCAATAGTCTCATTTATTATCCACTACATAGCGGTTTATCTGGAAGCTATCCATCCACTTTCAAGAAGAACCGTATCCTCGAGGAAAAACCACTTGAATTGGATTATTATTATTTTTTATCTCCTTGAAGCACAAGTTGTGTTTTCTCGTGAGATAAGGAAAGGGAGGGGATTTGCAGAGCATGGAAATACGTTTAATATCAGTAAGTTAAACTGGTTTGTTATTTTTTTTAATGTACCGCTGTGCATAATTGTCAGCCCTTGAACTACCTAGAGCCATGTCTGCGATGTTGACAGAATTGCAAGCTGTCCCTAAACGTGAGGAGGAGTATTTACAATTAGGTTGTTCTCTCATGTCACCTGTTTTTTTGCATTATGAGATAGGGAGAGCAGAAAAAGATGCTGAAGAAATAGACAGGTGTCTTCATTAAAGTGGATATGCCGAGTTGTAATGTGGGGTGTTTAGTTAATTGATGTTATGCGAATCAATGTTGGATTGCTATGTGCTCTGTCTGTCCTTCTCATCTCTCATTGCAGAATTATTTACCTTCACAAAAAGTGACTCTTAAAAAAACTGTTGAACCTAGAGATGCCACGTGGCTTCTCCAAAATATCCAGACACACACACACCTCTTCGCTCCATGCTGTTTCCTCCTCTCCTTGGTCCCACCTGCAGGCTCCTGACACCTCCTCTGATTGACTGCTGCTAGGTAATGCAGCAAATAAGGATGGAGGAAGCTGCCCAGCCCCCTGGTAACTGCCCTGCTCTCTCCCTGTTGGGGAAAATCCTACGCCCCCCCCCCAAGCAGGTCACTATGTTCAGAGAGGTAATACCAGTGTACACATACATGTCAAGTATTACCTCTCATTTTTTACTGGGCAGAGTATCCAAATACAGGACAGTTCAGTTCAATACTGGACACCTTGCAACCCTAAAACCTGTACATAGCCAAGTCCTTTTGCAGTGATAATGTGTCATCAGGGATGTAGAGAAGGATTAGTTCTAGCCATGTGCTACTGCGAAACAATCGAATGTCTACTTTTTACACGTATGGAAGCCTGATAGGGTCAAATCAAACTCAATAGTCAGCTGTGCACATATTGTTTATATGAATATAAACCACACAATGCTTTACATTGTAGTTAAGAAGTATATTAATAAAATATGTATTATGTGCCATTCTGATTTTGAAAGGGATTAAATATTGTTTTCTCTTCTGTCCACTTGGCCCTGTGCTCCTGTGCTACTCTGATTGATTACTCCAATCTGACATGAATCCAAAGATATACAAATGCACATTCATTATCTATTTTGGAGAGATCAGTGTGTAACCACCCCCTTTGTGGGTTTACTAGAGTAACACAAGGGGTTAATGGTGGGCAGTAGATACTATGCTCCACTCTGTGGTGACACAGAGGTGCTGTGTCAAAGGAGGTATAAAGAAGGAGAGCGTGAGTTCCTGAAGGAGGTTCCAGCATAGCAGGAGGAGGAGCCTCATGGAGTAGAGGTAGGGGATATCTTTCCAGAGTTATAGTATAGATCAGGCCCCTCTTTTGTTGTGTTTCAGTTAAGGAGAGCGCCATATATGTTAGGATTCCATAGTATGGCCATAAGAGCAGAGCATGTCCCAGAGAGGTGTAACCCCTGTGTATGCTCAGCATCATGGAACACTGCACTCCAACAGGTTAAACTCCAGGGACATTTGACTATCTCAAGCCAGTAACAGTGCTGGTGAAGGAGGAGGGACTTAAGTGCTGGGGGCAGCCATGTTGTAAGTTCAGAGCTGCATGGAGCTGAGAGAGTGAAGTTGCTTGCAGAGCCATATACCCATAGGGATCTGCATATACCTCACAGAGAGCCGGAGAGTTAATTGAGTGGTGAGTCACAACACAGTGAGCCAGAGCACAGTGAAGCAGTACAGTGAGGAGCTGCCAGCCCAGAGGATACGTTCAGAAGACAGACAGCTGAAGGAGCAAATTCCCCTGCAATTAAAGGAAAGGGTATTATTAACACGTATCTATCTGAAGTACAGGCCTGCAACTGACATTCTGATCAAAGAGCTACAACAACATACTAATGTCACCCTGCCTGGTCACCCAGGATTGGGAGGCTGGAGAAAGTGAATGTATCATTCACTTATATGTCCAGCGCTGGTTTAGGCTTGGAGGATAACAATTGTACTGTGTATGTTATGCAGTTATCCTAATTATAAGGGTCACATGGGTATTGCAAATCTGTGTTTTATGCCTGTTTCTTTTATCTATAATCTTGTGTAGGTAACTACTCCCAGCTCCAAAAATAGCGATGTAGAGACTCTAAGATGATCTGAGAGACCCAAAAATACAAAGTGTATAAAATATATAGTAAGTCCAGAGATGGTTCTAAATCCGCAGCAATTCAGGTAAAAAATCATGGGCAAATAACATCGCATGTAGTATAACGTGAGTGACTAAACTGGAAGGGAAAGATGGACCTAATAAGAGAATAGCTAGAGAAACTAGAGCCAGCCTTGAACCATGCCCTTAGTAACTTATATAGCATAAGTATCTTGGTCCTAACTTCTGCATCTCTTAATGTCCAGAGATATTGAGTAAATACCTGAGTCCTTAAAGCCTTGTGGATCCCACGTGCTGAAGCTGTGGCAGTAACCGAAGCCTCAGACCGTCCCGGAGAGCTCCAGGCTGATCACATGGAGGTGCCCATCTCCTCTCGGCGTTCTCCCGTGATGCGTAGCGAATTGCCGAAACCTGCGCTGTGGAAGTGCGTCACTCCAATCGTGGGTAGTAGAATTCGAAAAAACAAATTGGTAGAACAGCAGGAACCCAAAAAAGCACCGATCAACTCACCAGGGATAGCAAAAATAAAAAAAAAGGTTTCGTTTTTTATGTTAGTCTGTTTTTGTTTTTTACAATGTGATTCAATAAACTTTTTTTTATTTTTGCTATCCCTGGTGAGCTGATCGGTGCTTTTTTGGGTTCCTGCTGTTCTACCAATTTGTTTTTTCGAATTCTTTTATCTATAAACTGTTATACATATCCTGCTGTGGTGCCCCCCTTCTTATTGGTCCCACACACGTGTGGGCAGTTATTATTGTGCACGGACTCGGTCCCCCACCGCAGATACTGAGGTATAGTCAAATAAAGAGGGGTTACAGAGGGAATGCAGACATGCCACAGTGGGCAAAGCGGGGAACACCCCAGGATGTCAGGGGATCAGTCCTACACAGTGGATCCCCAGCTACAGTTTTCATTACTCCTGATTTAGTGGCAGCTGGAAAGTAATAGTAACGTACACAGAATAGACCAGCAGGGGCTCGCAGTAAAAGGGACCACAAGGATGTTGCTAAAAAAATGTGGCCCGGTTCACAAGATTAACTCAGTACAGCAACAAGTGAATGCAATGCCCATGAGGGTTAAGCGTGGGCAACCAGGGAAGACCTGTATCAGGAGCGATCGTGGTATGGCTGAAATAAGATACAACTAAGCCAATCTGATTGTATATGCGAATAAAGTGTTTCCACTGGCGCCCATCTGCATCATCGCCCAGCTGCCCACCACCAGCACCCTGAGACGAGGTAAATCAATTATGTTGTGGACATGCACCATACACTTACATACACTCTAGGAGCCGGGCAGGGAGGGATACAAGTGTAAAATATCCCTTTTCAAGCCATATTAAAATATAGGCCATTTTCTCAGAATTCTCTCTTAATTCCTGAATGGAATTTGTGAACAAAATCAGAATATATTGTGTCCGTGGCTGGGAGTTCCACAGCTAGGGGGTTATGCACTAAGCAGTGATAAGTGCTTTTAAGTGAGATAAAAAGCCGTTATAGCGTGATATTGCCTGCTGTGAGATTCACAAAGCAGTGATAAGTGCTTTTAAGTGGGAAAAAATGCCATTATAGTACGATACTGCAGTGTTATCACTGCTTTGTGAATCTCACAACAGGCAGCATCATGCTATAAAGGCAGTTATCTCACTTAAAAGCACTTATCACTGCGTTGTGAATAGCACCCAGAAAACCCACTTATCACTGCTTAGTGCATGAACCCCCTTGTCTTTGGGTCCCTAACATTTAAAAGTAAATATCTTTTGAATAGCAGAACAGCGTTAGGCTTGGTGGAGAGGGTGTTACACACCCGACTGCTTTCTCTTTCTTCGCAGGCCCGGGGCATACACGAACAAGGGACAGCACTCCACCTTTCTTGGTGTCGAGTCAAACCTATATTGTCCCCCTTTTCTATTGCTGGTCCTGAAATGATAGCGTCTCCGTCGCTCTCAAAATTGAGTTTCCTAGCAACTGATTAACTCCGGTAAGTAGGTGCTAATAAAAGATGCGCTTAGTTATTTTCTTTGCTATGTCAAGTCACTTTGTCCCTGTCTGAACTGCACTCTGCTCAACCGATTCAGCAATCTAAGGGCCCGACCCAGCTGACTCTGATAAGGGTACGTCCGGTCTCTTAACGGGACATTACCTAAAACAGTGTTTAGATTGTAAGCTCTTTGAGACAGGGTCTCCCTTAAATTGTCATTTACCTGTTCTCCCCACTGTTTGCCCTTTACTTATCTTGTATTGTCATTTTGTCGAGCGCTGCGTACACTGATGGAGCTACACAACGACAATTCTACACAATTATACATTCCACCGTAGTGGACATTATTGTTCCCTGAAGTTAACGCATAGCCACAAAGCTAATTATATGCAAAGACAAACGCCACAGTTTATCTCATTGGGAAGATGTCTTATAGACAAGCATCACTTAGTGAATACCAGCCCAAACGCGTCTGAATACTGTATATAACACGTAGTGCTTTGTTCCATGAGTTAGCAGCTCTTATCTAACTATACAATGCTGAAAATATTGCAGAATTACAATGATCAGAGAGCAGTTACAGTATAAATAAGCTTTTATATATTTTAAGAACACCCTATAAAATGCACACAGAAGATTACATTTCTTCAAAACTTAAAACTGCAGGAGGATTTCGAGAGGGCATAATTGGTGGAATAAAAGAGCAATCTGCAAGGAACAATAGTCTGAAAGAATACGTGGGACGGAACCTTTAATGGCGCTTCAATTGCCCTCCTTTTATTGGTACATAAACAGCTAGATTTTACAGTTACTGTAAACACAATAGATGGTACAAATAGAATTGACGTTCAACAACTTTCCTTTTCTATTCTGACTGAGCCAAAAATGAAACCTTATTCTTCAAAAAAACACGCACTGCATGACAAGTCCTCCACAACAAGTAACAGCACAATGGCATACGGACAAAGGATGACCATACCCGCTGTGGGCATGTGTCATTTGATCACATGCTGTCATCCACACACGGAACTAATAAAACAGTTATACTAAGCCATTGAACCAATTCTACAAAGTATTGTTAATTAGGTTCCTTGAGGCTGAGGTTTAATTCATTTAGATCTGCATTGCTAGTTTCATATAAACGCAGTAAATGCTGCTATACATGTGAATGGAATTCTGCTCATTTAATACAAAAAATATATATATATATATATATATTTATTTTTGTCCCATTCTGTGCTTAAAAGCTGTGTGAACGGTGATGCAACTGCTTAAATGGGCTCCATGTGTATGGATATTCCAGGCAAAAGGTGACACATTGTGTGCTGATTTGCATGTCATTTCCCAGAATCCCTTGCTGCAGTGGGAGCACTGTATGCTAGGTGATAATGGTTGAAAGGCAGGGGTGCAGACCTGTCTAAGAAATGTTAATGTGCTCACAAGTGATATTCTTTATTGGATATATATATATATATATATATATATATATATATATATATATATATATATATATATATATATATACATATATATATATATATATATATATATATATATATATATATATATATATATTATATCGTTTTCTGCTAGATACAATTTAGTCACTTCAGAGCTAGTGCAATGCTTGCTGTCCCCTATACCACTGAACGGTACAAATAGGAGTTAGTTGGGTTGGGTACTGTAGGAAATCCAACATAACGGGTCATTTATCAGTTTCTTGTTTTTAAAACTGAAACACAACTGGTGTAAAATATAACCCCAGCTTTGCCAAATAGGATTTTCCTTTTGATAAATCTGGGGCAGTTTTGTTGCTGGGAGAGTTTCGCAAAGAGAACCCATAGTGAGTAGGAACCTGTTGGAAGCCACTTTACGCAGGTTTATCACATGGGCCAGGACATGTGAAAATGGTGCTGGGAAATTTCGCAAGAATACAGAAGTGGCCCAATTTACGTTCTGTAGGACCATGGCAAAGATTATGAGTTGCTTTCCACTGCATTGCATCACCGGGTAAACAGGACTGCACATAGCCACAGTGAAGAAAAACATAATTTGGTCTACATCTGAATGTCACAATGTCTGAGAAAAGTCATTTTTTGCTGAATATTTCATATATTTTACAGAGTAGCTGCTTGATTTTCATTGACACTAAAATGACCGTGGCATTGGGAAATTGAATGCTAAATGATCTTTTGGTAGCCATGCTAGGCCAAACCAAAGTAATTAAATATGGATGAAAAAATTAAACGGCATACAGAACAGTGGAGGCATTACAACTGTGACATTAGGACAAATGCCTCTGGGTCAGTCAAATACTTGCACGATCCTCGTATAGCAAAAGGAGGGTTGTACCCGGGCGCTCTTAGGTGAATGGAAAATATATATATATGATGTGCACCTAAATTCTAATAATACGTGCCAATTAATAATCAAATAGTGTAAGTGATATAAAGCTTAAGTTCGTGTAAACCTCTAATTCTATATAATCATCACCACCAAAGTGAAAAAAGTGTATATAAAGGTAAGTGCAGCTGCTCGAAAAACCCTTTTGGACCGTCCGTTGACTCAGTACACAGCGTTGGATATCCGAAGATTGGGGAGTGCTCGCAAATCACATGGTGTTATATGTAAAAGAAAAAGAAAAATACAAAAGTGCAGCCAATAAAAATATATAATTCAAATATGAAAAAGCTGTCAGTCCCACTCACAGATTGTAAATGTAGTAAGGGCGAATCAGAGATACAACTCTCTCCGACAGGAGCTTGATGGTATATATCCCTCTGTTATGCTGGACTCCGTGTATCGTGTGTCACCGTTAGTTAATCAGATGAGAGGAGAAAAATGGAAATACGCTCATTGGATAGTATGTTCCAAATGTACAGTATATATTGCACATCACAATTCAGGTAATAATTTTTGACTCACATTTTCAATGTATAGTACATTCGATTGAGAGGAGACACTGATGCCTTGGTTTGGTTGCCGATTCTGTGCACGCTATCGAGTACTCCGCGATCGTCGCTTTCAGTGACGTCAGCAGTCTCGGCGAAAGCCTCAGCGAAACGCGTTGAATTGTGTTCCTGAGGACCCTGGATCTGATTACTGGTAGCCGGGTGACTGCATGACGTTCCATCTGCCAAGACTGCTGACATCACTGGAACAGTTCTACACAGGCTAATGTGTTGTGTGCATAGGCACCAGAAGATTCAGTCCCACAGTAAAGTTCAGCACACTAGCCGCCATCTGCACTGCGCAAAGCACCGCAGGAAAACAGGATCACTCAGAGATGCCGGTCAACCGATGATGATGTCACTCAAGCACACAATCTCCTGGAGTGATGATGGCACAATAATATGCCGAACGGAGTGGGGGCAATACAGTAGAGCTCCCAATAGTTGAAAAATCACAACTTTAAAAAGCTCCTTTGACACAATCTAACGCGTTTCGTAGCAGAACGCTACTTCATCAGGGAACCTAGACTTGGGACTAGATTGCAGGAGTGAGGGTAAAGGTGTATAGATAAACAGTATATGTGTATCATCTGCATAGATATGATACCTAAGGCCAAAAGAGTTGATGTGGTCACCAAGTGAAAGTGCGAAGAGAGAGAGAGAGAGAGAAAAGGAGCGGTCCAAGAACAAAGTCTTGAGGTACAGCAACAGACAGATTGACAGAAGATGAAGACATGTTAGCAACACAGACAGAAAATTTGTGATGAGAGAGGTAAGAGGAGAACGATAGGGCTTTGTTGCAAATACCAAGAGAGTTTAGAATTTGAAGGAGAAGACTGTGATCGACAGTATCAAAAGCAGCAGAGGGATCGAGTAGGATTAGAAGGGAAAAGTGACATTGGGATTTAGCTTCATGTAGATCATTGGCTACTCTGTTGAGTGAGGAGAGCATGGGAATTAAGAAAGTTGAACAAATGGGAGAACATGAGACATTCTAGCAATTTTCAGGCAAATGGCAGGAGAGATACAGGGTGGTAATTAGTAAGTCACGTAGGGTCTAGGTTATTTTTGAGAAAAGGTGTGACCAGTGCATGCTTAAAGGAAGAGGGGAAAGTGCCAGAGGTCTTGGAGGAATTGAAGATGTGGGTGAGTGAGGGGACTAAAACAGTATTAAGAGATCAGATCAAGTGTGGGGGATAGGATTGAGTGGTAGAGGGAGAAGAGATCAGATTAGAAATGTCCAACTCTGTAACCATAGAAGAGGAGTCAAGAGTGGAAGAAGGAGGTTTAAGTAGAAGCATAGAGGAGGGGGAAGAGGCAGGAGGAATCTCCTTGTGGATAGCATCCATCTTTCATTTAAACTATTTGGGGACTGTTTGAGGAGAAGTGAAGGAAGAATGGGAAGTGGGAGGAGAAGGTCGGAGTCAAATAGAGAGAAAATATGGGATGGATTGGGTTGTGAGTGTTGATAAGTATGGATGAAGCGGCAGTGGTACTTGGTACTCACCAAGCTCACCAGTAGTCTTGTATTGACCTTGACATAATTAAATGGATGTTTAAAAGCTATTTCTACGTAGATTTGTGATGTTGGAGTCCAAGAGTTAAGCTATGGATACAAATGCATGGATATAAAAAAGATATAAATGAAACATGGGATAAAACAGGGGGCGAGAGAATAAAGGGATCAGTATATGCCACGTCTGTTTACTATGAGCCCATGAACTGGGAGGCATCAGTTTCTCCTAGCACAAGCTGTGCTGTGTCTGGGATGATCTGCATGAAACAGTCAGTCATTTGCATATAATTTAGAAGATTGCGCAAAGCCCATTATGGCCTGTGGAGAATTACGTCAATACCATAATTGAATAATGTTTAACCAAGATGTGCATAGTTTTAAGCATTTCGCCTCACCAAAGTTTTAGCACTAACCTTCACACTATTTATATATATTTATATATATATATATATATATATATATATATATATATATATATATATATATATATATATATATATATATATACACCACAATTATTAAGGTTATGGTGGGTAAAAAAAAGTGACAAAAACCCTCCACGGTAAAGCATAAAGCAACTGTAAATATTACTGTATATTCATTTGCATGTCATAGACAGGTCTGCAACCCTGTCTCTCCCCATTATCGCCCAGCACACAGCGTTTCCACTGCAGCAAGGGATTCTGGGAAATGACATGCAAATGAGCACACAGTGCCACCTTTTGTCTCAAGCTCGTATTACACAAGCAAATCCTCACGCCAATGCATACTGTTTTAAACACAGCTTTTACACAGAGACTGGAATGAGGGTGGAGGGTTTTTGTCACTTTTGTTACCCACCATAACCTTAATAATTGTGGTGAATACCTCGTCTATTCTCAACCAGTATAGCCAGTAACCAACCTCACACTGATGATATCCATCAAGGTTGAAACATGTCTGTGAGTGGGTTTACTGGCTTTTGATCTGATCCCAGCCTCTGTGTAAAAGCTGTGTTTAAAACAGTATGCATTGGCTTGAGGATTTGCTTGTGTAATACGAGCTTGAGACAAAAGGTGGCACTGTGTGCTCATTTGCATGTCATTTCCCAGAATCCCTTGCTGCAGTGGAAACGCTGTGTGCTGGGCGATAATGGGGAGAGACAGGATTGCAGATCTGTCTAAGACATGCAAACGAACATACAGTAATATTTACAGTTGATATATATATGTTGTACTCCCCTAAGGCACAAAAAAGTTGGTTGGATAATAAATCCGGAAATCAAGAGACAGCACACAGCGTGTAGAAGTATAAAAGGTGTATTAGTGAAAATAGTACATCAAAAAGTACATCAAAAAGACCAACATTTCGGTCCACGTAAAAGGGACCGAAACATAATATATATATATATATATTGATGTTATGTCTGCATAAATTGGCCTGCAATGTTTAGATCCTATAAGTGAAAATGACTTTTAAAAAAAGTTAAAGGGTTTAGAATAAGGCAGCAGAAACCGCCAACATTTGGCAGAAACGAACATTTCCTAACGCCACACGTTGTGTAAATCAAAATCCAGCAATTCACCTAAAAAATATATGAAATATTTAGCAAAAACGCATCTACGTCATCCAGGGGGAAGGAATTACAGCCCATGCATCTTATCTGTGCTGGGGGGCACGGATCCAGAGGGGGAGATCTATTATCTAATAGAGCTTAGAATGTTATCTATTAGAGCTTACACCGTTATCTATTAGAGCTTAGACTGTTATCTATTAGAGCTTAGACCGTTATCTATTAGAGCTTAGACCGTTATCTATTAGAGCTTAGACCGTTATCTATTAGAGCTTAGACCGTCATCTATTAGAGCTTAGACCGTTATCTATTAGAGCTTAGTCCGTTATCTATTAGAGCTTAGTCCGTTATCTATTAGAGCTTAGTCCGTTATCTATTAGAGCTTAGTCCGTTATCTATTAGAGCTTAGACTGTTATCTATTAGAGCTTAGACTGTTATCTATTAGAGCTTAGGCTGTTATCTATTAGAGCTTAGACCGTTATCTATTAGAGCTTAGTCCGTTATCTATTAGAGCTTAGACCGTTATCTATTAGAGCTTAGACCGTTATCTATTAGAGCGTAGACCGTTATCTATTAGAGCTTAGACCGTTATCTATTAGAGCTTAGACCGTTATCTATTAGAGCTTAGATCGTTATCTATTAGAGCTTAGACCGTTATCTATTAGAGCTTAGACCGTTATCTATTAGAGCTTAGACCGTTATCTAATAGAGCTTAGACCGTTATCTAATAGAGCTTAGACCGTTATCTATTAGAGCTTAGACCGTTATCTATTAGAGCTTAGACCGTTATCTAATAGAGCTTAGACCGTTATCTAATAGAGCTTAGACCGTTATCTAATAGAGCTTAGACCGTTATCTAATAGAGCTTAGACCGTTATCTATTAGAGCTTAGACCGTTATCTATTAGAGCTTAGACCGTTATCTATTAGAGCTTAGACCGTTATCTATTAGAGCTTAGACCGTTATCTATTAGAGCTTAGACCGTTATCTATTAGAGCTTAGACCGTTATCTATTAGAGCTTAGACCGTTATCTATTAGAGCTTAGACCGTTATCTATTAGAGCTTAGACCGTTATCTATTAGAGCTTAGACTGTTATCTATTAGAGCTTAGACCGTTATCTATTAGAGCTTAGACCGTTATCTATTAGAGCTTTGACTGTTATCTATTAGAGCTTAGACTGTTATCTAATAGAGCTTAGACCGTTATCTATTAGAGCTTAGACCCTTATCTATTAGAGCTTAGACCGTTATCTATTAGAGCTTTGACTGTTATCTATTAGAGCTTAGACCGTTATCTATTAGAGCTTAGACCGTTATCTATTAGAGCTTAGACCGTTATCTATTAGAGCTTAGACCGTTATCTATTAGAGCTTAGACCGTTATCTAATAGAGCTTAGACCGTTATCTAATAGAGCTTAGACCGTTATCTATTAGAGCTTAGACCGTTATCTATTAGAGCTTAGACCGTTATCAATTAGAGCTTAGACTGTTATCTATTAGAGCTTAGACCGTTATCTATTAGAGCTTAGACCGTTATCTATTAGAGCTTAGACTGTTATCTATTAGAGCTTAGACCGTTATCTATTAGAGCTTAGACCGTTATCTATTAGAGCTTTGACTGTTATCTATTAGAGCTTAGACTGTTATCTAATAGAGCTTAGACCGTTATCTGTTAGAGCTTAGACCGTTATCTATTAGAGCTTAGTCCATTATCTATTAGAGCTTAGACCGTTATCTATTAGAGCTTAGACCGTTATCTATTAGAGCTTTGACTGTTATCTATTAGAGCTTAACTTTTTTCATACATTTGATTATACCTTTCTCTTGTGATGAAAAGGTTATCTTTATTTTGTTCGCTGTGAATAAGCTTTGTGAATGTAATATTAATATACTATCCTAGGTAGCTTGATGATCATTTTTGTCTTATATTTAATATATTTAATTATACACATAAATTTCTATATATCTACCGTATTGATTGAAGCTCATGAATCCTGATTTTTTTAAAATCTTTTTATGACTGAAGAAATGATGAAACCTCTTGTGGCGCTGAGGCAAGGGGTCACCTATAGATGTGGATATGATCGTTGATAAAGTTCTTTTCTTTGGGCAAAGACAAAACATCCAAAAAACACTGCAATAGTGCAGTACACAAGGACAATATGAATTGATTGAACAGAGCAATTTAATAAAACAATTGAACATAAAATAAAATGGCATACATTGGTATATCAATTATAAAACATCTCGGTGCGGCTGCACCTATAGAAATGGAACTTGCTCCGCCGTGAGAAAAATTGGAATCCTTCTCACCAGAGGTGGCTAGGACATGAGCATTTGTTTTAAGGTCTTTCGCTGGTTAACACCGCTCGCCGTGGGGTGAAGTGTGTCAGTAGCTCGAGAAGATCCGCCTTCTGTGCTCGGAGTCAGGCTGCTACCAGAGTCTCGTCGATCGGCTCCCCTACTGACGTCACCTCCGGTATCTTGCTGCTACGGTGTCCCTGCAGTGCCAGAAAACATCCAACTCGTTTCGAAACTCCAAATTGTGTGAAGAAACTTTATCCACGATCATATCCACATCTATAGGTGACCCCTTGCCTCAGCGCCACAAGAGGTTTCATCATTTCTACATCCATACCTGGTTGCGAGAGACCAGAGAAACTTTTTGGGCAGCTCCAGGACTTTCTTTTGAACTGCTTATCACAGGTTCACTTATTGTTACATGATCATATTATTTTAATTTTAATTGTACACGAGTGCTATATTGCACTTATATTTTCACTTGGTTTGTTTTTATGATTGAACCTATAAAACTGTTATACTTATAAAATTGATTTATAGGTGATTGGTGAATGGTGCTCCACAAATGGATGAATGCTCTATTGTTGATAAGTACAATATACTTATGAACTTACGTTCTCCAATGCAACTACAACACACATCACTGCGAAATGCTCAAAGAACTAGATTGGTCATCACTTGAGTCTAGACGCAAAGCTCACCTTTCCTGTCTTGCCTTCAAATACTTTCTGGGCAAGCTACCCATCTATCTGAACAAGCTCCTCACCCCTACCACATGCAGCACCTATCACCTGAGATCAGACTCCAAAAGACTGTTCATGGTCCCAAGGTTCAGCAAAGTATTCGGCCGCTCCTCCTTCTCTTACTGTGCGCCCCAAAACTGGAACAACCTACCAGAGACTCTCACAGCCACCACCAGTTTAAGTTCTTTCAAAACTAAGGCGGTCTCACATTTTAATCTGGTCTGTAACTGTTACATACGCCTATAATATACATCTGTGCATGCAATGTATTGTATATAATGTATACCTTGTTCATTTATGTAACTGTATTTGTAACCATGTATTATTTGTCATTAATTATGTCCAGGACATGCTTGAAAATGAGAGGTAACTCTCAATTTATTACTTCCTGGTAAAACATTTTATAAATAAATAAACTTTGAGTGATGTCCCAATGTCCATAATACCTGTTTCAGTAACAGAAATCGCCCTAGGGAGACTTCATGGAAACCTAGTGGTGCCCACCTTGCTACCACAGAAGTTGGCCCCTTGGTATAATATTACCTTCCCATGGGGCGACCAAATTGTAGAGCAGACACTGTAGAGGTAAGTATATAGGGGCTATTGCCCTTTACCTGACAGTAGTAATTCCAGACAGGACAGTCACTCCAGGCGTGCAATCCTCATTAGTAGAAGTCATGGATGTGTAGAAGGGCAGGAGCACAACCGCCGCATCGGTAGAGCAAAAATAGCTAGGGCAACTCCAGATTCAATAAAAATGTGTTCATTACACAATCAGCTAGGCAATGGTGGTGTAGGAAACGCACCAACGCGTTTCATCTCAATAGGACTTCATCAAGATGTGGGGAAAACATACAAAGACATACATTTTTATAGAATAAAATTCACGCCACTACCGGCATGAGTGACGTCATCACCACGCGTCCCGAAATCGGGTCGCATTGACGATGCGCCGATCCCATTGGTCGGCAGTGTCAGCTGACATACATTGAGAACAAAACTAGCGAGCTATTTTTGTTCTACCGGTGTGGTGGCAGTGCTACTGTTTTTCTAGACATCCATAAAATTGTTTGATATATGTTGGTGGTTTTCATAATTTGTCATCAGTATTCAATGGAACGCTAAGTTCTCTGTCCTTTTTGTATACTCAAAGTTGAAAATGTTATGTTTTTTGGGGTACAACTCATCCCCCTTTTCCTGTTTGTTTATCTTTACATCCAGGGTAGGAAGGGAGCGATGATTCAGGAACACCCCAAAAATAAAATGAACAAATGATGGTGCAGTAAAATCACAGATGTATGATGAAGCAAAGAAACTTGGCTCATATAGATCGCCTACTTACAAAAAGCAGGTGAAGAATCAGCATTAAAGCTGCAGTTCAGTCTTTTTTTTTTTTTTTTTTACATTTATTTTTTTACTTCAATAGTTTTATGTGTGCAATCTCTAATTAGCTAAAGAACTGTATAGCTGCAGCTCAATTCGTTTTCCATGTATTGATAGGTCGAAATTTGGTGACATATTAAAAGCTGGGATTTGTTTGTAATCTGCTTGACTGGCAGTGGAAGCTCATGAATATTCATGAGCACTCCTGCACTGACATGTGCAAGAGGGAGGGCAGGGCTGACAAAGGGGTGTGCCAGGGCTTGTGACAGGACATGAAGGGGCAGTGCCTTAGCAAATGGCTGTTAAAATAGAATACAAGAAAATTGGTCTTTCAAAGTTGTTTTTTTAAAAACAGAAAATGCTAAAAGTATTTTTTCTCACTACAGAACTGATTTATTAAAAAAAAACACACATGCAGGATATTGACTGAACTGCAGATTTAATGGGGAACAAGGTGTGTAGAAACTCAGGAGGGCTCTCACTCAGGAGGGCTCTCACTCAGGAGGGCTCTCACTCAGCAGGGCTCTCAATCAGGAGGGCTCTCACTCAGGAGGGCTCTCACTCAGGATGATACTCATGGAAAAACATGAGCAGAAAGAGACCATAGTGCAGACCAGCAAACGGTTTATCACAATAAAAAGGATAAAGAAATGTACTCACAATGTGTCCAGCAAGAATAGGCACATAAAATAGTTTTGAAGAAGTAAGTCTCACGTCGGGAGAGGTGGTGATCAGACCGTCTTCCTTCAGGAAGGATCCTGGATATTCACTGTTGCTTTAAGGGAATCTGTACAATTCTCTTTGAAGTTTAAGAATTTTTCTATTTCACCTTACACCCGGTTTTATTTATTCACTTCATATTTATGGTCTCACACTGTTGTTGTTTAGCACCGTTCTAAATCACGTGGGTTGTTGTTTATCTTTGCAGACAGCACCAGCTGATTATGCGTTTGTTGGAGTTCTACTTGGCATTTAGATTATAATTTTTTTGCAGTGGATTTAATTTTGTCCTAAAAGGTAGGTCTTTCAAAGCCCAAATGACACAGTTGCTTTTAAGGCAATTGTACTACAGCAATGCAGATTAAAGTTGTTGAAAATTCTATTATCAGGCTGTTTTTGCTTCTTTCATATAGCTCTAAAGGCAGCAAATTACCATGGCTCATTGGAACATAATTGTGTAATTTCCATTAAACCAAAAAGAACCGTAAAATGGTATTCACAGGGGTCAGGAAAAGCCAAAACATGTCTAAAATGATGGGCGAAAGAATAGTGGTATTTTCAACTTTCTAATGCCACTTCTTAATGGGACAACATTTTAGGTAGGCTCTAATTAATTGGCCAAATTATAAAACGAAAGGCATAGCCTTAAATGCTCCTTTCCAATGCATATTAAAAGTATGCCTGTTGTTGTTTTTTTTTTTTGGAAGAAGAAATAAAGACAAAAATGGGACTAACTAAGTATAGTTTAAAGAAGCAGTTCCTCGTACTCGTATTTTTCTTTACCCCCCATTTTTTTTACAGGTTTGTAACCCGGGATGAGGGGAGGGGGGCTGGGGGGAGGGAGAGAGGGAGGAAGGTGTTCCGATACATCTTATCTCCTGCAGCACTCTGATTCATTATCATAGTCAAGTATGAGAATGGAAGAGCATTTTGTTTATCTTAAGCCTTGTGTCAAAATATGTACAGCCAACGCGAGTTCAAAGAAAAAGTACGGATGTGAGAAGCCAAAGTCACAGAGCAAACCAAGGTTGTCTCACGACCCTGGGAAGCCGATGGCCGGAACAATTAAGTACAGGTCAGAAAATAGGTCAAGCAGATTGGGTACTGGAGCAAACTGGTACTGATGAGCAACAAGGGGAACAGGCAAGATGTATGGGTAGTCCAAGTAGTTGCACCTAAGTAATAATCCCAGAAGAACAGGGCATTACTGGCCAATAATGCCCTGGCTGGAAGAGTTGAAGGCCCGAGGTGAAGCCGAGGTAACCCAGCCAGGGCATTATTGTCCAGCAATGCTCTGTTCTGAGGAGATTATTACTATTATAGGCTAAATATAGGGTTTTGTCATAAATAATAGCCACTTTTGTATAGTTATAGACACACACGTGCGCTCTCTGCAGGCAGGTCTGCTTTTTCTGAGCTACATTTTGGGTACATTCTTAGTTCCTCTTTACAGACAGATCTCCTTTCCATGGCCACATATAGGCCCTATATAATAACACCTTGATATGTGTTTCCTGCATTGTTGCGCCACTCAGGGCTTTTACAGTTGCTTCCTGATGTTTAAAGATCTTACCAAACGTGGATATCTCTGGGAAATCTTTCTTCCAACTTTGGCATGTCTCTTCCCAAACGTTTTCTGCATTGACAATTAGAATTGGATTATATAAAAAGTTTTGCTTACATTTTATTGAGTTCATCAAATAGATAGCTGAGCCTATTGTATCCCCCCCCACAAAAAAATAAATCCTTATGTTTGTGTATCACCTCATTCACATACAGTAGTGTCTAGCTTGGAGATAGGAGAATGGGGGTGAGTTTGGTAAATAAAATTGTTGTTTCAACGTCTTTGTCACGTGCCTCAGCTCATCCAGCATATCTTTAACCTGCATTATCCCTTTTCCCCCCCTCATATTTTGAAAGGTTTCGTCCCCCCGGCTAACATTGTGGGTTTCCCCGGAGAGGTAAGTATCTCCTATTAGTTAGGATCTTTTTTCACTCTGCCCACAGAAATTGCCCTGCTCTGACTGTATCTCTAAACATTATATTAGATTTTAGTTCTGTAGGGAGAAAGTCTTGGGAAGGAAGATCTATCACTGGCTTTTGATGAGGTTTTCTCCGTGGGTAGACCTTCTCTTCTAACCCCCCCAACCACACCTTTCCAGAAAAACCCAACGAGAAAGAATTAAGACGAAAAAGATATGGTGGGAATAGACCAGTAAAGACTCTGAAAGGTTTAGGGAGCAAAGAGAAAACTCCTTTATTAATTTCCCAATATAACAGAGATAGCAATCATGTCAAATCTATTGCATACAAACATCGGGATTTATTACGTATGGACCTCAAGCCGGGCAAATATGTTGATCTGGGTCCCAAATTTGTGTTTAGACGAGCTACAATTCAATTTTCTCTAGTTGTGTGTTCGTCCCCCAGGGCGTCTCTTACATTGTCCACAAAAGGTCCATTTAGATGTGGGTGCTGTAAGGTTTGCCCACATATGAAACCATCAACCCATTTTCAGTCTTCCTCACCCCCTAAAACATTTAAGATTAATACTTACATTAACTGTAATACCGAGTATGTAATTTATTTGTTATCCTGCAGGGGTGGAAAACATTATGTTAAGAGAACCGCGAGATCCCTGAAAAAACGTATTATGGAACATATTAGGCTCATTAGACATGGAGATATGCAACACCCAGTTTCTGGACACTTCTCCACACGTAGAATGGTCAACGTTAGGGATTTCTCCTTCTTGGGGATTATACTTAGAGAAAGAGGAGCGGATGGGATCAATCTTCTTCTAGGGAAGCATACTGGATCTTATTTTAAAGACTCGCTTCCCTTTGGGTTTCGACGCTGAACGGAATCGAGGTTATTTCTTGAAGTTATATACTGTTAATGATGGAGGGTTTCTCAATTAGGAAACTCCAAAAGATTATAATAATTGATTTAGTAAGATTCTAGTAGGAGCGAGAGTAGATTATAATAATTGATTTAGTAAGATTCTAGTAGGAGCGAGATGTCCTGATGAGATATTAGGAGGGAATATGGATTTTTCAATCAATGTGTTATTTTGTGAGGATTATGAGCTCTCTTATTACACAAATAGCCCAATTGGTTATTACTAAGAGGACAAGAATATTCACAGAGAGACTTTTATGAATCCATACAGAAGTGGTTATAGTTAGGACTTTATAAACATATATATTCTGTATATTTTTAATTTTTTTTTATTAATCTTAAGAATTATTTTGTATTATATATATATATATATATATATATATATATATATATATATATATATATATATATATATGTATATATATATATATATTGTGTGTGTGTGTGTTATGGTTCTCTCATACCTGTGTGCATATACATGTATACAATAATTCTTCTCTAATTATATGTGGATTCTTCCTTGATAAAGCGCCCGTGGGGCATGAAACGCGTAGGAGGGTTTTTTGTACCTCCTGTTTGTATCCATGTCGACAGAATAAAGAGATTTTTGTATGTCCTCAGGCCCATTCTCTTCTACCTATACTACTTCTGTTCTTGTATTCTTATTCCAATACCTATAAGTACAATTTCTAGTGTAAGGTTCAGACATACAGTACATAACTTGGAGCAGAGGTGGCCTACTCCAGTCCTCAAGACCTACCAACAGGTCAGGTTTTCAGGATATCTCTTCTTCTGCACAGGTGGCTCAATCAGTGGCTCAGTGCCAGCCAGTGTCTTTACTCACTGAGCCGCTCCCTCTCACATTCATTCATCTGAAATCCACCCGTTTCTCTTCCCTTCCCTACATTCTCACCCTAGACATGTGCGCAGCCAGAATCTTAGCGACGGCAGCTTGTCGAAATAAAAATTATCCGCGGTGGCTTAAATGAGCGCGCATTATTTTACCATCGGGGCCGTTTGCCGACGGCCTAATTGGCGCATTGTGTTTAATTGTTGCAGGGTGCCGTCATTATCAAAAGCTTTTCATTAAACCTCGACTTCAAACTGACTTTAAACCCTAATTTTAAACCCTGACGGGCGGCGGCGGTGTGTGGCGCGCTGGTAAGGGCCCTTTGTAAATAACGCAGTGGTACTTTCGTTTTCAGGCGGCGGCATGGGTGACTAAAATTAATTTTTATGGTGGGGTTCATGGAGGTTCTGATTCCCGACCTGGAGCCCTTAATTGGGTAAATCGGGCTCTGTGCAGGATTGCTTTACCATGCTCCACTCTCGTCTTCAAGGAACTGAAGTTTCCATACATGTACAATCTAACCCTCCCCAACAAAGAAATCTGCCTAGCAACAGCTATAAATTCTATTCAATCCAACTGGTTTGATAGTTCTCTGATTGCGGTGCCTGAAACATGAAATAGCAAATCATTTTGCTGAAGCTCAGACATTGGTGACCCCCCTTTTCCAGATCTCTCTCTCATCAGGTTTATTTGCCTTTGGTCTTCGTTTTTCTTTGTTCGTCTCCTCATCCCCGGACACCTGCTACGCCTGCTCTAAGGGCTCATCTCCTGACAGCCCATCTCCTGACAGCTCTCTCTTTCCCTGTGCTTGTACTCATCATTTCATAACCCATTGCTGAGGCACATTTTTGATGCGGCAGGCAATCGGAGTGTGACATTTTACCTGCCAGAGGAGGCGGTGGCGGCCTGACTTTTGGAAAATTAGTCCTTTGTCAGGATCATAGGTTGAGCTCGGCTAGGCAATGTTACCTTTCTGCGGTTAGCATGTGAATCCTTTCGCTGCTGGAAAGTTGATACAAATTGTATTGCTTTCACAAAGTCAAAACAGACACCACTGACCTTGAAAACCTTCTTTCATTTTCAATGAATAATCCTAATCTTATATTCCACTGTGAAATCCTGTAGCCGGTGTTGGAGAGATATTGATGTAAAATATGTATTTTTAAAGCAGCAGTACAAGCTGTTTTTTTTTTTAACTTAAATTTTTATCCCTTTAATATGTGCATCAATACAATCCACACAATAAGTAATTAGCTAAGTTGCTGATCGATCCGTTCTCCTTTGATCGATTGGTGAACATTTGGCTCGGGGGTTCACTAAATGGCAGTGGAGCAGAAGAGGACCAAAGAAGCAAAGTTCTGTGGGGAAGATCATGTGACCAGGCAGTCACTAGATACAATTGGTGCACTGCTAGAGAGAGGGCGGGGCTCAAATGCCAGAGCCTGTTTCAGAAGAGAAAGGGGATAACATTTTGTAAATCGTTGCTATAGAAACAAAAAATGTTTGTTACATTATAATCATTCAAAATGTAATTCAGAGTTATTTAAAAAAATGCTACAAGTATTTCCTCATAGCACTGAACTGATTTATTAAAAAAAAAAACACATGTAGGATATTGCTTGGTCTGCAGCTTTATGTCTTAAAAATGACCAAATGGGTAAGTTTCTGAAGAACTGATCACTGGAACTTTGTAATCACAGTAACATCCAGTTGTGAAAAGGTTAATGTTCCCATTGTTCACTGCACAAACAGAAAGTGCGCTCAATTAAACCAAAGCAGAACTGCTGGTAGAGACACGATTGACATTGGACAGCAGCTGGTAATGCCATTTTCCACAATAATCTATATACTGTATAGACACAAATTAGAGAGAAAGATATTTTTTTTTTGTCTGTAAAAGACCCGGGGGGTCTGCCTGGCTTTCAACACACACATTCAAGTCCGGCAGATATCAGAGAAAAATCTGAGACTATAAATCCCAAATTGTCAGCTACTCCCCACCCCGTGAACAAATTGCTCCTGAACTAAGAAGGTCGAAGAGGAAAAAGATGCAGTAGTGTTTTTTAATATATTGATATCCACAGATAAAGAGAAACCTAATCTGCTTTGCTGCTAAATGCCTTACGTTACAACACAGTGGCTTTATGTGGGGGGAATGGTTGACAAAATAAAGGGTCTTATTGAAGACTGGTATACGTTTTATTGGCCCAACATGAGCGTTCTTCCCCTTGAGTGTCTGTGCAGGTGATAGCTCTCCCCTTTGAATGCATTACTGGTGAGTGACATGGTGATCATGTCACGTACGCTGGAGAAGGCATACACTGATGCTGCCCAGGGTCAGAGTTTCATGGATCAAGTGGGCGCAGCGTTGCAAGCTTCTCAGAAGGACGATCACAGGCTGGTGTGTCTACATCTGGCCGTACTGCAATCAGGTTGCTCGTCCTCATAAAACACCCACACTGATATTTTACTTAAATCCTTCTCGGGTAGAAGGGCCAGAGACCCAGTGCAAGGTATTGAACTGCAAACTTCCCCAACAGCAAAGAGGTTAATATGTGTTCTGAATTATTATTGATGACATTCTTATAATTCCTCTGGTAAACTGGTAAACCATTTAGCTCGTCACGCGTGAAAACAAAAATGCGTTGGTTTTCATTTTAGGAGCAAGGATGGAGAGACAACTGAAGTGTTATGACTCATTGCTTGGGGGCAAATGTAAGAAGCCACTAATTGAGCCACCTGTGCTGAAGCAGGGATATCATGAAAACCTGACATGTTGGTAGCTCTTGAGTTGGCAATCCCAGCTGTAGATTATATGCACACCTACATAGATTGCCTCTGACGTGCAAGTTGATTGGTTCCTGTGTATGATCCCCTCTGCACAGGACAAGCCTGCTAAGGGTTAACATTTGCTTGTACTTTGTGGAACGTCAGCCCCATCCACTGGAATGTTAATGAGCCAAGATGACACAAAGAACTTTAGTGTTCACAGCTGCATTGAATCTCAACCACCCCAGTGTACATCTGCGTTGCCCCTAAGGCAGACAGCCTTTGGTGCAGCTAAAGGGCAGCCAAAGGGTGTTAGCCATTTGCTGCAGCTCACTGATGTTTGGTGATGTTAAAGCTTCTCTATTTCAATCTGAAACTCACAAGCCCTTTTATTCCCTGTACCCAATTTTCCAACTCTACCTGTCCATGAAATGCCTGTGAATTGACTGTATAACCCTGTTCTTTTAATGTAACCTTGCATTTTTATAACTGTGCCCAGCAGGAAAACTAGAGGTAACGCTCAATGTATTACTTCCTTGTAAAACATTTATATATATATATACACACACACACACACTTGTGTTAAACCAGTCTTTGCAGCCACATGGTTCTTGTCTGTGCAGCTAGAGATGCTTGTACGTGGACCTTGTTCTGATCCTGAATCCCAAGTCCAAACACAATTCCAGTAACACCACTTACAAATGTGTAGCTTTCCCATCTTGCTTATGCTTGACTACAGTTACAGTCCGAAATGCCATATCATGAGATTTCGATCAAGTCGTATCTCAATGCTTTATAGCTCATACTATTTATGCTGTATATATGGAAAGTGGGAACCTTGAGTATCAGGACTAGATTGGTCTCTTGCATTAACATGAAGTATCCATAAATAAGATTTGGACCTAATGGTGAAAACCCATTGGATCTAATGAGTAAATTATGTATTGCTCATTTTCCTAACAATGAGTTAGGAACCTACACCCATCATGTTATTACAAGTACACATGCAGAGAGCAAAATATGTTGCTATTTTTATACGCGATATACAGAAATCTAAAATAGAAACTGCACTGAAGAAAACACACAGGTTGAGAAGTGGGGATTCGGTGCAAGGGATATCTGGCTTTGCTGCCATTACCCTCAAAGTTCAATTCCCTGCTCAGTGGAGACTGAGACATTCTCTTTCCCAAATAAGCTCGGTTTGACGTCTCATAATCATCCTTCATGAGCAATCACTGCAGGCGACTTGAGATGGAACAATGCATTGGTGAAACAAGTCGAAGACTGAAAACTAGGCTTTATCTTCTCAAAGGTAAAATATCACACCATGGAGAGAACAACAAGCACTGATCTGTCGGAAAGCGTGGCTTCGTAACCAATTTCCGAATCCTCATTCTCAAAGGGATGTTTAGATTTGTACAGAGAGGAATAAAAATAGTTCAACTGAAAATAATTCAACACTTTCATGACAACATACAGGACAATTCGATATTTCTTTTTGTCCCCGTCTGGTGCAGTTTGCAATAGAAGAATTCTAGTTCTTGGCATTCTTTGCGAGTTAGTTTGCTATCCGAGACCGTCACCCAACATCCTTTACAAAATGTGTAACACCGTTGGCTTTTCGTTAGTGAAGGAGTGGCCAAGGCATTATTCTTCTATAATTCAAACTCTGACCCAAACTGTTACAATCGTAGATATTTTGTTCCCTCGGGCGCCAAAATATTAGATTGTCAAATTCTTGGTGAAGCAATGGGGATTATTCAATAAACTGCAATCGGGCTGATTGGGGAACTATCTCGCCAAAAACAAACTGATTTCAATGAAAGTTTCATGCGAAAGGGCCCCAATGATTTACAATCACAGTTTAATAAATAACACCCATCGTGTCTGCATTTAGGCAAAATACAATGTTGAATATATTATCAGTGCCACAAACAGACAAAATAGAGGGCATAATTTTTTTTAAATATCTTTATAAATGTATTCAATCAACAATAAGTAATAAACTGTGCACTCACACAAAGAGATAATAAATACATAAAATAAAAGCACAAGCACAACTTGCCTTATAGCACAAGTCTCTGTTCTCTCCTCTCCTGTATGGATAGTCAGCCAATAGTCCTGTGATCAAGGGTCAGTGTCCAGGACCCGCTGGACGCCTTGCTGGTCTCTTTGGTTGGTGGTGATAGTCGCTTTCCAGCTGGGGATCCCAGTTGGTATGCAGCGGTCCCAGCTGAGCTCCACGATGTCCCCCCTTCCTACGACCGGCATTCCGATTGATGCGGGACACACCTGGAAGTGACGTCACTGTCCCGGAAGTGTTGATTCCTCTGCTTGCGTTCCACTGGAGCTTCAGCCCCACCACAGGATGCTTTCAACAGGGAGAAGACTACGGGGAGATCCAATAGTGTGTATGCTGCTGAACTCCTACGCGTTTCCCCACCTACTGTGATTTCGTCAGGGATCATCTGCATCTACAGTTGGTCCTTCTTTTATGCGGGCTGGTTTAATTAGTCATCTGATTCATGTTTTCTTTAATTCATTCGCAAACAGGCATTTTTTGCGCCCTCTATTTTATCTGTGTTTGAGGTTTTATAGAAGAGGATTGGTATCCTGACATCTGGGGCTGCATTGGGTCAACACCCTTTAAAATTCATGACTCACTCAAGAGGATACTACAGTATATAGTCACACATTGTATCCCCTTATTTGTAACACTATTTTCATGTGAACACAATTTGTGAGCACATGAAGGGGAGTTATTTTTAACCTATTTGTGCGTTTGCTGCACGTCTGCATCTACAGGGATACATCTATCAGCGATTTTTATGCTAGATATTTGTTGCATTTTGAATTTAGGATAAGTATTGATTGTCTTTTCTTAATTTATGGTTTTAATCACGTTTATTTAGATGATAGAATACTGGGCTAGAGTTTTATAGGAATTTACTAGTTATGGATATTATGCATTATCATTAACATCATGCATCCATGAGAGTGTATGATCTACTAGTAAATCACCAGTGGACCCCCACGCCTTGCGCATTAGTACACACACACTTGAGTGCGGTCACACAAGTTCACTTTTTATTCACATATAAACAAACTATCTAAACTAGCAGGAATTTCTTTTTACCGACTAACATGCCAAGCTGATTTAATGCCTTCTTTTCTTTCATGTGAATGTGACATGATGTGAAATGTAAGAAGGCTGCAAATCCATTTCTTTCAGGGGACACGGATTTCGGGTGCACAAGTGGATAAAGGTTTGAGGCGTGCACTGCACGCAGGTATGAGAAGCTGGACAAAATCAATTAGATATAAACACTTCACACAAGACGCTGCACAGGTGGGTACCCATGTCTCTCCCCATGCACACCTGACCCTGTGTGTAAGGGTCTCTGCACACCGTTGGAGCTCTTAGATTGTGTATGAACGTAGCAGGCCTGTACTTCGTAAATATTTTGGTACCCTTGTACTTGGCTCGCTATGCGGATCCCCTCTGATGGTACGCTTGCCTTCTGCTGCAGTCAGATGGATGCTCTACTGGGTTCTACTCCCTTTATCCAGTACTCGCTAACTCGGGCAGATCACTGGCTGGAATCTCTGGTGAACCCTAAGGCTGCGGTCCCAGTCAGCACTGTAGCACGCGCGCCTGGCGGGGGGTTAGGGGGGAACAGCGCGTGCACAGCGCTTCACTGCGATCTGTGGTCCTGGGAGAGAGGGAAAGATTGGGAGGGGTGTGGCGGGGGGTTTGCAGGGGCGTGGTCATGACCTCACGCGGCTGGTTCGCCCTCATTGGCTGAACCGAGGCGTGCGCTGTAGAAGGTACTGGGGCCGCGGTCTAAGATCTCTAGGGGGCTGCAGTTTTGCCCCTGCGTGCTCTGCCGGAGCCTTCTAGGGATTTCCTCCCTTACCCCCTCCTCTCCAGAGTCCAACCTCATTGGCTGAGGCCCTGTCCATAACAAGTCACATCCTGCTTCACCAGAAGTGGCTCCCTCATGCAGCAAAGCACGCTGGGAGTTGTAGTTTCCGATTGCAGCGCACACACGAGAGGAGGCAGGCAGGGGGCAGTGTATGGGTGTCAGCTGCATGCACTTACAAGTGAGTTACACCAATAACTGTACTGGCGGTCCTCGCTTTCTGTTATCCGTCGAACGGATTATCCGACGCGTCATAATGCATTATCCGACATCGGAACGGATTATCCAACGCTCACCGCCGCGAATTAACATTGGATTTGCAATCAGACGTTTTGCTACCCGCCGATGGTTTGCGTAACGGATTCTGGCGGATAACCGAGGACCGCCTGCATTTCATATAGCGCGTTCCTCTCAACCGAGACGCAAAGCGCTTCACAATTACAGTATAGTGTGTGGCACGCTGCACGTAGGTTTCTTACAGACACAGATGCATCGGGGGATATTCTCAAAGCTCCGCGCTTGCCTTCCCGTGTGATCTGAAAATGGCGATTTCCATGTTAGATCTCATGGATCGGCAAACTCTGAGCTTTGGGAATAACCCCCGTTACCTCATAAGAGACACAACTTGAAGCCACCCTCCATGGCATGCAGCAAATACAATGGTAAAACAGCTGCTTTATACAACTTGTTTTTCTTTTCCAGTTCATTAAAGCCCTTGGTGCTGAATGCATTACTTACTTGCCAATGTATTACTTACTTGCCAATGTATTACTTACTTGCCACTTGTTTTGATATATTTCCCATATCACTAGAAGGATAAAATGGAATATATCTGCTAGTACCTAATGAAATTTCATCCTTAAGCGCAGTCTAAAAAGTGACACTTTGCTCCAAGACAAGGGGCGGCCAACTCCAGTCCTCAAGAGTTACCAACAGGTCAGGGTTTCAGGATTTCCCTGCTTCAGCACAGGTGGCTAAATCAGACTGAGCCACCTGTGCAGAAGGGCCACCTCTGCTGTCTTTGACTGAGCCACCTGTGCTGAAGAAGTGATATCCTTAAAACCTGACCCCTTGGCAGCTCTTGAGGACAGCAGTTGGCCATCCCTGCTCCAAGTTCTGTACTGTGTCTCTGAGCCTACATAGAAGAACCGGTCACATCTGCTTGTCTTTGTTTGGTCATCCCAGCTGTAAACCGGGTTCTCGGAAAAATGACATCAGCGATCCTCCTAAATACTTTGCAAACAAATCTTGCATAGAATAAAATGCAGTACCGCTAAAAAAAATACCCTTAGTAAGGCTTCCTTACAAACCAAACAAGGATCATCATCATTTCTTTTCTAACGTAAAACACACCTCCACTTAAAGGGGCAGCACAATACTTTACAGTTAAACAAATTAAAATGATATACAATTATTTTGTTAGACAGGAAAAGCCAGAAGGAAGAAATAAGTCTCACGCCGAGCCCGAAACAGTTTTGAGGTTGATGTAGACCTGAACTCTGGCAGTAGCGAGTTCTAGAAGCTGCACACGAGATGGCCCGTCCACCCAGCATAGGGTGCAATATCCAACTGTACCGTTTAGCAACATAAACAGGAATTGCTATTAAATAAAGTAATGTAACTAATGTTCTGCCTTGTTTAATGATCCATCATTAAAGATATATTAAATGAAAACTGAAAAGCACAATAAGCTAACTAACACTAATAACTAATACGGCAAATAACAAATGTCACAAAAATACAGCACATAATGTATTATTGAGGTGTTCTATGTAATAAGCTAGAATCATATGAATAAATAATAACAAGGAGGCTGCAGGAATTCCCATCATTTTAAAGGTATAGGCTACAGACAAATGGGCACATGGCAGGACCCCGCTGTCCAATAAAGGTCTCGCCTATGAAACAAAGATGGAAAATGCGTTGCTTCTAGAGCCTTCTTATTGCTATGGGTTCCAGAAAATGGATTTGAGTTCCTTATCCAGACACGAGGTTCCCCACTTAAAGGAGCAATTAATGCTTTAGAAAAAAAATAAAATAGTTTTTAACATAGTTTGAAGCAGGGGGGTCTCCGGAGCTGAACCCCATTAATTTGAGCTCTGGGGGCCCCAGCTTCCCGAGATACAGACCTCCAAAGAGGGCGTCGGTATCTTGACAAAGTTTATAGCTCCCATGTCACATGGGCCAATTGGAATCTGCACAAGATGATGTCACGGCGTCCTATTGGCCGGCTAGGCACATGAGCTTTGAAAAGCGGACATTACGTGAACCCTGCTAGCCGAGCAGAGCAGCTACCGACACCCCTACAGGGGTAAGTATCACTGAAAGCAGGGAGTCCTAGGAGCTGAAATTAATGGGGTTCAGCTCCCGAAACCCCTTGCTTCCATCCTAGGTTAAGGATGGCTAGCTAGCTTGCATTTCTGCTATAAGCAGCCCTCACATGGAAGACTTCATTCTGAGTTTGCAGCTCAATTTCTTCTATAAAAATATTAGGATGGTTACATTGATCATTCTGGACACCTTTGTTTTGAAACCAGCAACTCCTCTTTTTCTTTAATCACATTCTCTCTCTCTCTCTCTTTTTTTTTTTTTTATGCCCCGCATGTTAAATGCAATTAAGAGTATGGAGTTTAAAGTACAGCTGAAGTTATTGGAATACCTCCTAAATTACTTTTTATGGAAAGAAGCCACAAAGACCGTTTCTGCTTCACAGAGTGTAACTATCTTGCGTATGCTGAATTAAAAAGTAAGGAAGTTATGAGACTTTGAATGAATCAACATGATTTATAGCTAAGTAAATAAGTATTGGATATATAAATAAGTATTGGATATAAATATTTATATATAAGTATTGGATATACATATATCTATATCTCTATATATATCTATATCTATATAAGGTGAGACATTGTGTACCCATTTGCATGTCATTTCCCAGAATCCCTTGCTGCAGTGGAAGCACTGTATGCTACTGTAGGTGATAATGGTGAAAGGCAGGGTTGCAGACCTGTCTAAGGCTGCGACCAGGGTGGAGCGAACTGCACGTGCACGCTCACGCTCGACGCAATCAGAGTGATAACTCTGAGTGCCCTAGTAAAGGGTGAGGGCGCGTGCGCGTGTGCCCATGCGCTTGCTGCTTGGCGAGACAACCAAATTTAATTTGGCTGCTCACTGATGCGTCTAATGAGGGTGAACCAGCTCTGTGACGTCATGGCCGCGCCCCCTGACACGCCCCCGCGCCCGCAACTAGCTGGCAAGAAATCACCCGGCCGAGAACAGCGCATGATGTCACCGTGTATGAGCGCCAGTGCACTCGCTCCCTGCCTGGCCGCAGCCTAAGAGACATGTGAATGTGTTCACAAGTGATACACCAATAGTAATAGGGTTTCCATAGGACCTAAGTATAAAGAAAATAAGAATTTAGATCGGTGCTACCGAGGCTTGATAAATATGACAAAAACAAAAAACAGCAAGAAGTCTCAAAAGAGAGCACTCAGATATACCTAGAAATATAACAATTTATTCTTTCAGACTACAAAGAATTTAAAATATATCAAAAACAAATAGCAGACGTAGTCCAATATTGAGAAATTAAGAAAGGTCCACTATGCCTGATAGAAACTGGTTCATAAATCGCTGAGCGCTTGGTTATAATACTTTGGAATGCAACTCTTCTTTGCTTACATCTTCTTGTAAACCATTGTTTTAACTCTTTATCATTGGAACTTGACACAATCTGACACAATGTGAGTGCAGAAAAATTCTACCTAGGACATAGATCTACTGTAGCTTCTACATTAATGAGAGGTAATGTCATAATTGACAAATGAGAACACAAGGAAACAAGTTCCCTGGGTCATCAAGAACGTCTGGTCTGCAAAAAAACACCCTACAATAAAGATAAGAGTGAATTTTAAACATAATCTCATGCAAACCACTCAAATAGAGTTATAACATCAAAGATCAGATTCTTGGAAAAATTCCACTGTAAAGATACCAGTACTTATGTTAGATTAAAAGCAGCCTAAAATCATCCTAATGCTTAATCCAGTATTGAGTACATGGCCATACATGGCAGTCCATAGATAGCAAAAGGTTAATGCATGTTGATGTACTGTATACATACAGATCCAGCCACCAGTATCAGAACTCGTTCCTGGGAAATTGTGGGACAGTCTCACAGTAAATGCCTCAACATTTCTGTGGGATTCTTAATGGCCCATCGGATTAACACAACAGGGGTCCTTGAAAGAGATGTATGCTTATCCCCCGCAAAAGAAGTATGTGATTCTGATCCATAGTGATCTTGATCCAGTCACATATTGAAGGCAGTCAGTCCAAATAATTCCCTTAAAGAGGCAGAAGTACACTGCCAAACAGCTAAGGGGGGGAGACACGTCCTAAACTTGATGAGCTTTGCTCTTCTCCTGCAGTTTAGAGATTATTCATAGAACAGGATAGGTAGCACCTTAAACAGCTACACAATACAAATTGTGCTTACGGTGTAGGAAATGAAATCACCACGGAGGTACAGTGCTGCAGTCATCTTAAATATGATTTAATTAAATGATTGTGTTTTACTTATAGTTGTAGGATTTGAATATATGGAAAGAAAATGTTTTTTTGTCTCTATGACGAGACACGGGACAGAATACTTATTGTGTCCTGGAGAGTATAATTAAACACACTGTATGGAATAGTACACCTCTTTGTAACTTTTTTTTTTTTACTCCTTTATAAAATCAAAGAGAAATGTCAGATGCTGCAATCTCCCACATTTACTCACAATGTGAATCCAAACCCGTTTCGTTTGAGTCTAATTGGGGAATTGTTTTTTTTATATAGTTGTATGGAGAGAAAAACATCCATATGAACATTTGCAAGGCATTTGGCACAAAGGGGTTTATAAGGTGTGATAACGCAGATGATGTGCATGAAAAGTCTGATTGACTTTAATGAGATAGAACATGGGAGCGCAAACTTTTTGATGCTGCGCCCCCTCCCCCCACTGCCTGGCGTTCCCCGGTCTCGCGCCACCTGTCCTACCTGGCATCAGCGTCAAATGACGCTCCGGTGTACAGTATGAGTGAGAGTTACAAAAGGGATGAAGTCCAAATAAGTCACGTACCTCCCTGTAGGAGTGAGAGCTACAAAGTGGATGAAATTCAGAGAATTATGTTCTGCCATGAGTTTCTGTCAAGCATAACGTATGCCAATTCCTGTGGGGCCTTATAGACGGATATCAAATAAAGCACCTTTTATGTTTTACAAAAGTTCCAGGTGCCCATCCTTTCTCTACCTGCTTATTCACGTTCAGCCTGCACCTACCAACACCCTGCAAAGGGTATGAGAGACTGCGGAATACAATGTATGAATTACAGGTAGAACTGATCTAACCTCCTTTGTTGCCGGATAAGGAGGATTTCACATACATACTATATTAACATTAATAGTAGATTTTGTTTCTGTAGAAGCTAACATTTGGATGATTGCCATGAAGCTGTTCACACTAGTTGTCTTTGATACCCAACATTTTCGGAGTCAGGCATCAGCCTTGCTGTTGTTTAATTCATAAAGCATAATTTGTACTCTTAAGCCAAACAGCTGTCACTTTGGGATACTTCCCAGATATCTTTGCAGCTCTTTGAAAAGGACCAAGGTAATTGCATGAAACACATACACTCAGTTCAACCCTGCATAAATTGTACTGTGCCCCCCCCCCCCCCAGAGATTCATTTTCACTAATGAAAATAAGGTATTATGTGCTTTCTGTCTTAAAAAAACAATTACCAGACCTTTAGTCCCTTCTATGAATGAATTTTCTCAGAAGCACAACTATGGTTATTCAACCATTCCGAAAGCCTAGAAACTGTCCTCTGCTACACATTATTCTCTGATTTGAGGGAGCATCAGCTGATAATGTTTCAGTTCAGTGGTGTTATTCTAACGTTGAACTCAATGGACATGTGTCTTTTTTTAACCTCATCTACTATTTAACTGTGACAGGGTGAATGAACGTCACCAGCCATATACCTGGCAAACCTATGTTTAGGCTTGCAGTGCAGCAGTGACGAGGTTAAGTTTCAGTTGAGAAGGGCTGCTTAATTAGTCTGACCCCAGCTGCACAATCAAGGTGTTTTAAAACCCCCAGGCTGTACACACATGCAAGCTAGCTGGTCAGGAGACAGGACTGATATACTGAAGAGATCGCTGCTATAAGGCCTGTTTTTCAAAGTACATGTGTGATAACTGTCTGTGTCCTGCATGCTGAAGAGAAGCTGCCTTGTTTTCTATGCTGAAGAGATGCTATTTCGTTTTTGTCTGCTGAAGAGAAGCTATTTTGTTTTTGTATGCTGAAGAGAAGCTATTTTGTTTTTGGGTGCTGTATGTTTTTAAGGCTCAATAAATAAGCCTTATCAAGAGAACCCGCGTGAGTGGTTGCATGTACCCTGCAACAGTAACAATGTCATTTTACAAGATGGCAACTATACTCTCCATCTGCTCCTAAGTGCTTAGCTTGAAAGACAAAAGGGTAAGTGGTTAAAGCCGTGTAAATGGCAAGAACCTGATGATGTGACTTTAAGAAAGTCACTTCTATATCTTGGGTTCCCCTTCCCAATATTAAAAATAAATTGGATACTCTTTGGACTAGTGACTGGTTGTTTTCTCTTTCCCAATCCAGGGGGAGCACGTAAGGAGAAAAAACAACAATGCAAATGTCTAAGTGCAGAGGATTTTCTTATGTGAATAAATTTACTCAAATCTTGGCTCTTCTGTGTGTCCTACTCATATGGTGTATGCTTCTGTGATCAGGAAAGGCTGTACTTCACTCCGCAACTAAGCAGGGAAAGGAGATGCTGAGAAACAGGAAAATACCCAAAGCGCAGATCAATATGGTAAAATCAATGTTTATAAAAATTCAAAAAAATGCGCTCTTACAATAAGGCACTTTAAAAACAGCATGTAATGCTGATAGTGAAAGCCGGAAAGATCACCCAATGATGTGGCTCACCACACCGCCTCTGTTAGGATGCCCGCTGTATTCGCTTGAGCTCTCCGCCTTCAGCTGCTTGCTTCCCGAATACCCTCAGGTGCTCAGTTCTGTCGCGGTCTCTCTGATGGCGCATCACTTCCAGTTTGGCTTACGTGGTGCACAGACCATCAGCCAAGCGACTCCCCGCCTCTCAACGGTTGTCTGGGCAGTCCACTCTACGCGTTTCGCCAAATAACTAAGCAGCTTCCTCAGGAGTTCCACAACGGGGCCTGTATCTCGGGAACCAGGGCGTCCCCGGATCTGAAATCAACGCAGTTCTGCTCCAGGGAGCCCCGGCTCATCTACACTAGTATCCACATTTTTATTAGAAAACATTAATTTCGGGCGAGATTTGCGCAGGGAGAGGCGGCTCTCTCTGTGCAGCTCTCTCTGCAGCTAGAACAAATCGCTGGATTTGGCCTTTTGAGAGAGGCGATCATCACGTCGCCGGCTACTCGTCCGTTTTGGGAACGAAAACTGGCGGATTAAACAGCCCAGCGATTATTTTTATGAAGGCTACTAGCATGGGCCCCTGTGTTGGATAAAGACTTTCTCGATGTTCTTAATGTGATCTGCCACTCTTGTTTTTAATTTACTAGTGGTCCCCCCTATATACTGTTTGCTACAAGGACATTGTAACATAGAGATCCCAAAACTAGAGTTACAATCTATCAGATCTCCTATTTCGTGATTCTCTTGTGTAATTTCAGATTGTATACTGCACCGACACACTTTATTCGAGCAAATACCCGGTATGTACCTGGCAGATACCTGGAATGCGCCGCTCCTCACCTCTGACAAGCCCCGTTGCGTTTGCCTTCCCAGCCTGGGTTCATGCCTGGCTGACGGGCGGCTGATCTGTTAAATGATAATGATTAGGATTTAATAGGCTGCAATGCTTCGCGTGTCTACCAGATGGCATAAATTCATGAATTGTAATGCAGTATATATATATATATATATATATATATATATATATACTGTGCAGTATTGCAGCCAGGGGGAATAAAATGCTTCAATCCCTGCCTGGAAAATAACCCAATGCACTCGGGCAGAAAACAGTCACAAACCTCAATACACCCGGGTATACCCGAATTCGTGGGACTAGCCAAGCTCGAATAAAGTGTGTCGCCAGTGTAGATCTAAAGCTTTTTTAAGAATTTGGATGTAACTTGCACCCCTTGCAGCTCTGACATTAGCCCTTTGTCACAGTAGTTGGCCTAATGCATTCTCATTTTAGCAACTAGGAGCCAATTTCTGTTTCATATTGGGTGCTTTTGTGAATAGGATCTCTGGTATAGATGCTAAAATTTGTTGTAAAATAAGATCCTTGTGTAGAATGCCCCCGTGTCTGTGTAGAATCTTCTGAATTTGTGACGCAGAGCTTGTATATCTACAGCTCAACCCCATTATAACGCGATCCGTTACAACGCGAATCCGCTTATACCGCGATGCAAGCCTTGCTCCCAATTTTCGTATCTAGGAATACTTTACAACACGATTACTGGTATCTTAAATACTTTATTGTACAATGCATACAATTGTACATTATTTCTAACGCGATCCGCTTATAACGCGATGTGATTCTTTGGACCCCAAGCACAGTGTTATAAGGGGGTTGAGCTGTAGTAAAAAAGGGTACTTTCTCACCCTTCCACTCCCCTTTCAGACCTTTGATATCGTTTGCCTTATATTTGATCAATTCTGCTCTTTCCATTTTGGATACTCTACTATATGACTTCTCCACTACTTTTTATATTTCCTCTCGTGGAATTTATCCATAAGTTCATGCGCCTGTTGTTAAAATACAGTCTCCTGTGTACAGTCTCAATCTCCGCAATTGTCCCATTGGGATATCATCCACCCATTTAGCCAAAACACCGCTGTCTCCTAATAGAAAGTTGTTACAGTCCACTTTTTTTTATAAATGTTTTTGTCTCCAATTGACCATTCTTCACATATAATAATAAATCCCAAAATTCAATTTCTTTGTTACTGAATTTATATGTAAATTTTAAATTGTATGGGTTGGCATTATATTCTTTTTTGAGACATGTTTGCCACCATGGATATCTTACACACTGTCTAACTGCAAATTAGCTCCCATGTATCCAAGTAACAATTTGATTTGCTAAAAAAACAACATCTCCTTAGCTCTGCAATATGTCAGTGTATACTTTCTGTTAATTAACATGTCTAAGGGCATTTGTTTAATTTTTTTAATCAACCCTGTACGAGCATTCTGTAATTAGTATCCACCTTTTGCATCTGGCAGCCTTGTTTGTGAAGCAAATATGACAGAATACAGTTACCATGTACTAACTGCATGGACAGGTGACTGATATAAAGAATAGGGCTCGGAGGGTATCCAGTAATCACACTTTATCAGCAAACAACTTCTGAAGATTAAATAAAGATATACATATAGTACATACATACTGACTTACCCAAATAGGTTTATTTGACTGAAGGTGCATTATTATTTTGATGTCATTCGTTCTTTGTCTCATGATGCTGTAAGTACAACGTTTGCCCCCTACTTTGTTGTATACCCAAACTGTGTAGTGATGATATATTTGTAAACACCTGTACCAGATTGGCATCACATACATACAATATGGAGCTTTGTGTGGTCATTGGGAATATAAAATATATTGAATCGGGCGGGTGTTGATCCCATACCATTTCAGCTGATTATTACATGTTTTGTTATTTTGATCTGTTTGTTATATATTAACAATTTCTTCTTCATTTGTTGAATTGTGAATGTTCTGGACTGTGGTTTCATCCATACTAAAAGAACAAATATTTTACTATATTTGGTGTGCTCATATGAAACCTTTCTTTTTTTATTTTCTCTTTTTGTGTGTGTGTGTTTACTTTCTTAATACAGAGTAGCCCAGTCTCCCAGCTGCAAAACCTGGTTATTTTCTATTTGATAAATATAGTAATATTTTATTGCCCCAATTCTGAAGCCAACAAATATGTCACCACGTGTGGACAACTGAAACTGCTTAGCAGTATTTTACTTGGTGCCTTTTAGGGAACAGGACACTCCGATATCCCAAAAGAGGAAATGCATAGCCATGATAAAATATTAACATTGTGAATCCTTTTAAGTCAGGACATGTCTTCCCCATAAGTGGACACAGAGTCCAACAGATATAGGAGTCTTTAAAGACCTCAAACTTCTGGAGTAAAATCAATAGTTTTAAGGCTGAGTAATATCCTGTCTTACAACGCAGGGCCTTGAAGATCACATCAAAGCACAAAGAGCCGCTGTGGCTTTCACTGCTTGTCAAATCTTCAAATATACACTGGCAATCTAAGGAAAGCAAAAAGCTTGAGTTCAGAAGGGATTTTTAACGTTGCGGAAAGCTATATTATTGGGACACACTGGGGGAAAAAAATCTTACCCACCTAGGTGAAATAGGAGTCCAAATACGTGATAAGCCTGGCACGCTCCTTGGGCATGAAAGCCCCACAGCAGGTGGGGGGTGCCTTTTGACTTCCAGTAAAGTGTGGTGGCACCACAGTGCCATCCAAATCAGAGTGGCATGTATGGGGGTGTACAGGCAAAATCAGTACTGCAGTCCTACCCATGAGATTCTCGTTCAGGTAGAGCAGGTTTGATTTTTCAGTTGAAGTACAATGTAGACTTTTGCAAATCCGAACCCACTGGGATTAGAGTTAGAACATGGAGCTACAGGACAGCGTTACTGCCAAAGTGAAGCCAGTGCATGGGAGCAGACCTTTGGGTGAAACCATACCAACTTGGGAAGGATTTAGACATCTTTAATAAGTATCACTGTAAAAAAATAGTTATGTGTGACTAACAGGTACATTCTATAAAACAGGGGTCTCAAACTCAGTCCTTAAGGGTCTCCAGCATGCCAGGTTTAATGGATATCCCTGCTTCAGCAGAGGTGTCTCAATCAGTGGCTCAGTCGAGATTGAGCCACCTCTGCTGAAGCAGGGAAATACATAAAACCTGGCCTGTTGGTGGCCCTTGAGGACTGAGTTTAAGACCTATGCTATAAAGTCTGAAGCATCTGCTCAGGCCATTTTCACCCAAAAAATTTCCATTAATGTCTATGGGGATTTTCCCACCCACAAACTGCCACTTCAGACTGTATAGAATTTACTCTTAAGACCTATTATAGACCCACAAAAAATGTTAATCTCCAATGTAAAAAGGATAATGTGCATCTGATGTGCAATTTGACTTCATCGTCAAAAATACGGAATGAAGCTTTGTAAGAAGCATAATTGTCGACAACTGCAATTGTAATTTAAACTAGGGGTGCTCCAGTCCTCAAGCCACCCCCCCCCCTCAACAGGTCAGCTTTTCTGGATATCCCAGCTTCAGCACAGGTGGCTCGATCAGTCCCGGCTTCAGCACAGGTGACTCAATTATTATAGATTGAATATAGCTCAATCTATATAGAGCTGCTGAAGGAACGTACGTTTCTGGGAGATGAAGAAAGAGGGGCCTCATTGTATAGAGAGTCTAGTTTAAATGTATGTCTTTATTTATATAGCACTATTAGTGTACATAGCGCTTCACAGCAGTAATACATGTGGCAATCATATAGATAACAAATAATATAAATAACACATAAAGGGGAGAAGTGCTTCAGACATAAACGTACATTTAGAAAAAGGAGTCCCTGCTCCGAAGAATCTAATTGGTTGGTAGGAAGGGTTTACAGAGACAGTAGGAGTGCGTTCTGGTAAGCACGTCTGCCAGGGGCCAAGGTTTATGTATAAGGTGTAAAACTATCACTCATAGAGCTACACATATGCTTCCTTAAGCAGGTGTGTTTTGAGTTGGGTCTTAAAGGTTGATAGATGTGGTTGATGTGAGATGTTAAATGTGCAACTACATGTGTTCAGGAATTAATTGTCACAGTTATTGTTTAGTCGGTTAGGGAAGGGGTCCCTTATCCAGACAGGGCCACATACGAGGGCGAGGAGTGTCCCACCCTCCCAAGGGGTCTGTGCGTGACACCCATGGTATAAGACCCCCAGAATAGAGCCTCAGAGTGTCACAGAGGATTTGCCCAAATCCAAGTCCCTGGCAGCCAAGGTGGGGACTAGGAGGGTGCTGCACAGGGTGATAGGATATGGATCCTTGAATGAGGGTGCACCCCTGCCAAGAATCCCAGTGGTCTGCTGGCAAGCCTCAGTTACACATGCCAGGAGATGGCCAATTATCCGTGAATGTATCGGTGACAAGCCATGTGCCTCCCTGGGAAGAAGTATGTATGCAAGATGTAAACAAAGAAGACGTTTGTCTGAATAAAAGTTCCTGGCGCCCTTCCTTACCAACAACGCTTACTTCACCAGCCTGCACAGATGCCAGCACCCTGAGACAGGTAACCACAGACAATGAGCACCTGTTCATAAATAACGACACCTCAATGTAACACTCCTTTTGGCCCAGCAAGGAAAGGTTACAGTAATTATGCAAAATAAGTTTAAAAAAAAACACAATAAAAAATGGTGTTTTGAATGAAGATATGTTTTATCCTTTGGCTGCATCGAGAAAGTATTCCCACTGATAGCAACAGGGTACAATTAATGGCACCGAGGCAGTAAAAGCTATTTTGATGATCAAAACAAGGTTATATTTTATTAATAGCTGCAAACATAAAACATGGTTATCTGTAACTATTAAAAATCAAGCGTTGAGCGATATCAAGGTGCTCTTCAAAGGTTGGCTGTCAGGAAATGTTAAACTAGTGTAATGTTGAAACAAATGGGATAATTTATTGGAAAGGTACTGTTAAAGCAGAATGCATTAAAATGATGGGGAGCGAAAACCGGGCTTTGATTACAAAGTAATGAATATTCTTTTATTGAAGAATTTCAAGAAGCTTCAATCCATGCATAACATCAAAGTATTCAGGGATGCCAAATGATATCTCCCATGCAGGCCAGGCACATTAAGGCATTGTACCAGCAGGATAACAGAGAATATTCATTTTTAAATAACCTCACATAAATTGATAGTCCTCTTTGTAAAATAATGTTTTGCCTGTAGGTCTACTCGTTATGTCATAAGTGTTTCTATTGTACAAAGCATTCACAGGCAGCCTGGGCACATGAGAAACCTTGCCATCCACGTTTGGGAATGGAACGTGTATAAAATAAATGCAACGGTAACATTGGTTTCATAAACCGTTTCGTTTTTCTTTTTCATTGGGAGGTATCGCGTGGGGAGGTATCGCGTGGGGAGGTATCGCTTGGGGAGGTATCGCGTGGGGAGGTATCGCGTGGGGAGGTATCGCGTGGGGAGGTATCGCGTGGGGAGGTATCGCGTGGGGAGGTCTTGTGGGTAAAGACCCTGACTTTGTAAACAATGACACGGGTAGAATCCAGGGAGGCGGCTCCTTGTGACCTTGGGGAAGTCCCTTTATCGCCCTGTGCCTCATGCACAAATGAACATAGATTGTAAACTCAACTGGCCGAGGAATGTGTCTGTAAAAAAAAATGTAATCCCAGTGTGCTGCACACTATATATTGTAATTGTGACGCGCTTTGAGTCCCATCGTGAGCAAAGCGCTATATGAAATTAAGTTATTATTACTCTGCTCCATTGGTTTGCTTTTTGAGCTGGTCTTTACCTTGCCCGAAATCCAGACACCGTAGGTTGGTAATAAAGGAGTCATAACTGCAGCTGTGCCTTGTATGTATATAAATAGCCAGCGACGTTCATAGGCAACATTCTAAAAGAGGTGGATAAAATAAACACACAATATTGTACTTACGCGGTGTGTGAGAGAGAAGAAACACACGGTGTCGGATGTAGAGATGGGCGTATTTGGATCGGCCGGTTCTTTTGGTTTCAGCGGATGAGTCGCAACAAATAATAATCTGCAAAAGGCGAATCGTAATTTTTAACACCGACGATCCACCAGCGGATTCCGCAATCCGCGGATGGATTTGAAGAATCTAGTCCACGTAGGGTTTGCAGAATCCGTGGCTTGGGTTGTTAAAATCCATCAGCGGATTGTATACAGTGGCGGTTTCAGATGAATTCGCGCGGATTTAAACTGTAACCATCCGTCGGCGGATGTTACACGGCGGAACGGATTTTGAATGGTAAATCGGGGAAATGGATTGGGACCGGCTCACCTATTTCTTGTTGTATTATACTTTGTTTCCTGAGTTTTCATATTCCAGATATCAGGCAGCAAATGAAACATTCACTCGGAGACGACATTTGCGGCACACATTTGCGGCACACATTTGCGGCACACATTTGCGGCACACATTTGCGGCACACATTTGCGGCACACATTTGCGGCACATTGCTTTGTTATCTAAAGTAGGAATATTTTCCACAGAAAAGTTTGAGATAAAATGGTAATTATATGTCAAAAATATAGACCTTTTTAAACCGCGGGAACAATGTATGAGAGAATAAAAGGAATGCCAAACTGCAATAATTACATCAGTAGTAATGTATGCTGTGGGATTGTTATGATTGTATACTGGAAGGTACCCAATAGGATATACACATTGTATTTATTTATTTATTTTGTTTATAACATGTGTTACCAGGAAGTAATACATTGAGAGTTACCGCTCGTTTTCAAGTATGTCCTGGGCATAGAGTTATGATGACAAATAATACATTGTTACAAATACAAACTACTCGTTTTTCCTGCAGACACGAAAATTGGGCTCAATACTAGCGACGGAGCGCTATGCCACGCCCCCCCCCCCCCGGTTCAGACAATGAGGGCGAACCTGCTGGGTGACTTCATGGCCGCGCCCCCCATCACTCCCCCGTCCCGCCCCCCCCCTGTCTTTCCCCCTGCAGCTCACTGCAGACCGGGGAACTCAGCTGCGCGCGCCGCCAGCCTGGGCTGTTGCCTTAGTCTGCGCTTATAGAGCTGGCGACGTCGCGTCAAAACAAATGCATTGCCGCAGTCGCATGCGCTTATAGTAAGCGCGGTGCGACGGAGCGACGGCTTTGGTCGCGATCGCTGGAAGTCATCTCAATTTTATTTTTCCAGCGACCGCAGCCTGACGTCACCGTCACCGGCGCCGGCACTATATGCGCGGCCTCAGTTGCCTCATGCTGAGATTTTCTTGTAAAGCCTTCAGACGGGGGAAAGGCCCTGTCACAATAAGGTATTAGGAATGTGGCAGGTCAGTGCAGAGATATTTGCTAAAGGATTGTAGAGTTTAATCTGAAACCGATTTAACAGTTTCAAATATCCACAAGATTGTTTCTACTCTCCAGTTGGTTCAAATGTATCAATGGGGTTCCTAAATGAATCTGTGAATGATAATACAGTTACACAGTCCTGTGTGGTGTAGCATTGGGAGGGGACTATTGAACAAGAAAATGAGTATTTAAATGTGATCCTCCAAGGACCGACAGTAGGGAAAGGGCCAAGACTCATTAATATAACCACGCGGTTTAATGTGGTTTGGGACTAAGGGATACGTTGACATCGTTAAGTGTTGTCCGGGTTAAAACATCTCGAGAGATGGTGCTGGGGATTGAATGAATACCTTTGATAACTTACATTCCCCTTTTAAATATTAAAGCCGGTCACGGTGTACAAGATGATGTTGTTGGGAGAGATGGGAGAATCTCCCAAAACGCTTGCAACAAAAAAACATTAATTACAAGGAACTACAGTAATTCCATGTGCTGCCACAAAAGCAATGTGTTTTTACTTCGAGTTTTAAGAGCCTGAAGTCATCAGAAATCTGCGCTAGATCTGTCAGATGGGTAGATATATAGAGATGTCCAAAATAATCAGCGCACCTTCGCTGAAAGGGAAGAAAAGAAAAAGAAGAAAAGGGCACAATAGTGAAGCAAGTTCACAACACGTAACTTGCATATATAGATGGTGAGATATGCACTTACATTTCAGTGCCTGTACTCAGGTCTTCACCTCCACAAAGCCGTGAAAGATTCAAAGGGAACATCTTTTCAAAAAAGCTCAGCTTTTCCCTTTGAAGGTGAAGACCTGCGTACAGACATGGAAATGTAAGTCCATATCTCTCCATCTACATATGCAAGTTACGTGTTGTGAACTTGCTTCACTATTCTGACCTTTTTTTTTCTTTTTCTTTTCTTCCCTTTCAACAAGGTGCGCTGATTATTTTGGACATCTACAGTATTGCTGCTGGGAATTGGGAACAATTCGACTCTTCAAGCTGCACCACATCAATCTTTTCTAAGTTTGGACTTTGATTTAGTTAGAGCGCTTCCTATATTGTTATAGGTAGATATATATAGGCCAGGGCCACCAACAGCTTTTCCGGGGCCCAGGACTAGAGTTTCCACCCCCCCCCCCACCACCGTCATTGACTTTGCGAGGCCCCTGCCCTCTCTTTCTCTTACACAGCTCCTCGCTCTGTCACAACCCTCCATTCCCCCCTTCCAACCCATGTATTTCTCTCCCCTCCTTTTTCGCTCACTCTCCCCTTCTTGCACCCTTCCTCGCACTCCCCCCTTCTCCCCCTCACTCTCCCCCTATACCTCTTCCTCTCGCTCACACACTCTTCCCTCCTCTCAGATTCGTCCCCCCCCTCAAACTCCTCTCGCACGACCTCCATCCTCTCACACTCTCCCTCCCCTCTATCACTCAATGCCTCTCTCCTCACACTCAACCCTCCACTCAACGTCCCCCCACTGGCCGCACACACACAATCCCACCACACAAATAATCCCCCCCCCCCACACACACACAATTCCCCCGCCTCCACACACACAATTCCACCAAACACATACATACAATTCCCCCAACACACACAATTCCAACACACACAAACACACACACACACACACACACACACACACACACACACACACACACACACACACACACACACACACACACACACACACACACACACACACACACACACACAATTCCCTCCCTACCACACCATACACACACACACACACACACACACACACACACACACACACACACACACACACACACACACACACACACACACACACAATTCCACCACCCCAAACACATACACACAATTCCACTGCCCACACACACACTTCCATCCACACACACCTACACAATTTCACCACCACACACACACACACACACACACACACACACACACACACACACACACACACACACACACACACACACACACACACACAAAATCCCCCCCCCCCACACACAATTCCGTTCCCCTCATACCCACACAATTCCACCCCCCAATACCCAGACAATTCTAACCCTCAATACCCACATATGTCCACCCCCCAATACCCCCAAAATAGCCTGCCTACCACAATACATACACGCGCACACACCAAATACGTTGGAGGTAGAAGGCCTCCGGTTTCACCCCGGTCCCGCACACGGATGCTGAAGTTGATCCTGACTTCTGCCGCTGACTGGAGGAGGGAGGGTGCTCACCACAGCAGCAGCAACTGAGGGGAACTGGGACCCAGCAGCAATCAGAGGCCTGCTAGCCAGACGCAGAAATTGGAGTTGACCTCTAGCCAGGTCACACTTCCAGCACCTCCTGACCAGTCCAGCGGCAGCCACCGGCCCAGCGACAGTTGTCCTGCGGTCGCCACCTGTCGGCAGCCCTGTATAGGGCAGTTCTAAGCCATAAACCACCTTATGCCCCATTGAAGGAAAAATAAGCCATAATGTGTTTTACAGCGTAGCACTGCTTAGCATCTATGGCCCATAATAATTTTTTCTTTTATTCCTACATCAGATATTCAGCCCATCACCCTTCCACCTGATTTCCCTTGAAGCTATTCTGTAGAAAAATACACTGGTAGAAAAGGAAAAACAAGTATAGAATATTAGGAAACAAAATAGAGAGAACACCGTTTTCAGCTATTTCTATTATTAATTGCAATTTTAAAATGAATTCAAATGCAGTTTCAAAGCAGCGGGAAGTATTAAACTGAACAGCTGGAATCTTAATCGGGTAGAGAGTTTATTATTTAACTCAGAGCTCTATCCGCAGTGGAATTAAAATTCAGTTCACAGGTCTCTTCCTCATTATATTCACCGTGCAGTTTGCCAGCTCGGCACACTCTATTACATCTGTAAAAGCTCTCTTGCCGGTCCATTAAAAGTAACATAACTCCATGAATGTACAATGCTCCCGGACCAGATGTTAAACTTTTGCTCATCACCCAACAAACGGCAAAAGGATCCCATAATGGAGGGCTTCTCAAATGACAGCCTGGGCTGTGGACCAGGAGTCCACTTAGAGTGGTGCCCAAGTAAGGCTGTATTAAAATAGCTCTTGAGGACTGGAGTTGGCGACCTGTTCCTGACTCTGTACACTTCATTTGACAGAAAATGAACTTCACAAATGCATTGAGTATAGTTCTGGTGCATGATACTGCTAGGGAGTTGAGAGGTCTCCGCTCAAAGTTAATTTACAAGGAGCACCCTCTCTATCCACCTTTAAGACCCATCTTCAAACACACCTCTTTAACAAAGCATATGGGTAGCTCTGTGGCTGATACTATACACCTCATACATCGACCGTGGCCCCTTGCAGACACACCAGAACGCCCTCCTACTGTCTCTGTACGTTCTTCCTACTTACCACTTAGATTGTTAGCTCTTCAGGCAGGGACTCCTTTTCCTAATGTTGCATTTATGTTTCAGGCGCTTATTCCCATTATGTGTTATATTATTATGTCACGTGTATCACTGCTGCGACACGCTATACACATGGATGGCGCTGTATAAATAAAGATATACATGCATACAGTACATACAAGGAGCTGAGTAACTACATAGATGTGTCATTCCGGGCTGGCTATGTTTTCCGTGGACAAATATTCTTGTTTCGGTGACACAGCCACGGAAATTGGGGAATGAGTGGTTCCCCTTGAGGTTGACATACTGCAGTTCAGCAGCTGGATAGCCCCCTAGTTCAGGAAGAAGGGGGAAAAAACAAAAGAAAAAAACAGCAGTACAGATGACCGGTTTAATTATTTATGATCAAGGAGAGAGACTTCTGCATCTTTTTGATACTACACTTCAGATCTGAGGATAGATCATTTTTTCGGTAACACAAGGAACCCCTGTGGGTAGCAACAGAGGCCCCCCTTAAGCTAACATCTTAGTGACTATTTGTTAGAAAAAGTTTAACAACAACATATATAATTGGATCTATTCACTGGAAGTTTGAGACAATTTTCCTCCCAAATGCCCTTTTTTTTGGAGGAAATGTCAAAGCAATCTCTTGATAGTAGTCTAGCGTCCACTTATATTTTTCCATTGAACAAGCACCGTGTGTCACCAGCTCTCTTTAATTGCCACTGACGTCGGTAGCATTGAACAATGAACATAAAGAGATCAAAAATCAATTATGTCATTCGGCTGGTTTTCTTGGCTATTATTGGCCCCTGCCAAAGCATCATCGTAGGTGGTTCCGAATGGTTCCCCCTTGTTCTCGGTGTCGACACTTTGTACAAAGGGAATGATGTTGTTTTTACGACCTTCATGTATGGATGCCTAAAAATATTATCGTCATTTATTGTTTCTCTTCCCATTAGTGAGTTTGCAACTCAACCAAAACAACGCATGTCAGACATGCAATGGTTTAACATAATAGATTTTCTTGCAGCATGTTCCATTAGTAAGGTGAAAAGGGCAAATCATGATATAAATTAGCAGCAGACGTTCAGCCATTGCAGGGGTACTGTACTGTACACAGCAGAGACAAGTGCACTTGCAGGCACAATAGTGGAGATTTGTTACTTCTAACAAGGTACGGGGGCTTTGGCAATGACACGTGTAAAATAGATGTTATCACATCGCTGACGTCTCTATCCACGTGATTTATGCTGTGACGGGCGGCCTGCTTTGTGCGAGATGGATTATTTCACGGCAAACGTGCGGCTTCCTGAGAAAATAAAATATCCCAGACGATATATATAATAGTGAGTACAGAGTAGTGGAATTTGATAGCTGCAACGGACTATAAGCCAGTTACACTATACAATGAAACCTTATTTTAGCACAACCATTCTTCTCTCAAGTATTGTTTCATGAAATTAGAAAGATAAGCATCGGCAGGATTTGGCCTGTAGGCAGGATTAGGTTGTTTTATTTGGTTCTATAATACAGGCTTGTATTCTGGAGCTCCCGGAGCAGGGATCCTCAACTACTGTAGTTCTCCAAAGGAGCCAGACCAGAAAACATTTAGTAGAAGCCACAAGCTTATTTTAATGTCATTTACAATAGATTGAAAGACTTGATACATAACATAACATCTATATATATATATACACACACATTAGCTGTACTTACAAGGGAGTTCCAGACTGAAAAATGACACTTAGCTGCTGCTAAATTCATACTAGTTGCTTAAAGCAGTAAAACTTGTGAAACCTAATGTTTTTTTTATATAATAAATCAGTTCTGTAGTATTAGATGATACTTATTGCAAATTCAACTCATAATGCCAATTTTAATGCATCCTATGATTTCCATAGCAGGCGTTAGCCCAACTCCCGAGCAGTGCAAAATATTTGTTACAATTTCCTGTTTGTGATACTCTGTTGCCAATATTCCCAGCAGTTTGAGCAGCAAACTGTAATAATAGATAATGTTACCTTAGTAATATAAGAATATATTGTAGCGGCTGAGTTACACTGACTGAAGGATTTATTGAAACTCAAAGGCAGCCATTTAGTGAACCCTGGGAAGCAGGATTTTGCTGATTGAAAAAGCTTAAGTAATTAGGCAGCTTAGGTAATTAGTTTTCAATAAAGGTAATAAATGGCTGCATATATTAAAACAAAAAAAGTTTTGTTAGTTTTTAAAGTGCCGTGCGTACTGCCTCTTTAACAGGTAACCACTAAGCTAATTATATGGAAAAGCAACGGCCATCGTTTAACTCATTAGCATAGAGTTAACAGTGGGTTAATTCGGCACTAACTTGCGCTCACTTCAAATAAACTATTGTTAATTCATCTCACCTAAAGATGGCGTTGGCTCGGTCCAGACTCGAGAGGAGAGAGCAGACCGAGAGAGGGTAGAGAGAGGGGAGAGAGAGGGGAGAGAGAGAGAGGAGACCGAGAGAGGAGACCGAGAGAGCAGAGAGAGGAGGAGACCGAGAGAGGAGGAGACCGAGAGAGGAGCAGACCGAGAGAAGAGCAGACCGAGAGAAGAGCAGACCGAGAGAAGAGCAGACCGAGAGAAGAGCAGACCGAGAGAGGAGCAGACCGAGAGAGGAGCAGACCGAGAGAGGAGCAGACCGAGAGAGGAGCAGAGCGAGAGAGGAGCAGACCGAGAGAGGAGACCGAGAGAGCAGACTGAGAGAGGAGACCGAGAGAGGAGACAGAGAGAGCAGACCAAGAGAGGAAACCAAGAGGGGGTAGGGAGAGGGGGTAGGGGAGAGGGAGGTAGGGACCAATTTTACTACAGTCCCTTTATATATCCCCTCAAACCCACCTCAAAACAATACGTAGAGAAATACCTGCGCTCAAAAAGGGGCACACCTGAGATACATGGGAGATATCTCCCAGGTACGTTCCTTCTTGAGCAGAGGTGTGTCACCATGAGTTGTTTCAAGGTGGGTTTGAGTGGGTAGGTGCATTATGTACATATTCTCTCTCTCTCTCTTCCTCTCTCTCTCTTCCTCTCGCTCCCGCTCTCTCTCCCACTCTCTCTCTCTCCCGCTCTCTCTCTTCCAGTAAAATTGAACTGTGTGTCTCTTTCCCAAATGTCAGAGTCTAGACAGTATGACCACCTTCAGTTATGACCTGAATAACGTCAGGTTAAATCAGTCTGTTAACTGGAACGCCCTTTACTGGATATGGGGATGTTAGGGCTAATGGTATACAAAACAGGTGGTACCCCTAACGGCAACAAATAAAATAACCATCCTTTATAGCACTGGGTTAGCATTCCGTCCATTATAGTCGTTATGATGAACCATAACGTTAATGATAGGTTAATGTTAGGTTATACAGGCTAACGTAGCTTAGTGTACTGGCGCTCTGGAGGAACCAATATTCTAAATGAGAATTGATAATCAGCAGTGTGCACGCTCGGTATTCTGGGTTCTGTCAGCTGCAACACTTACACATTCTGTTTTCACTTGTACAGTATCTCTGTTATGAGTGACAATGCCTGTCACAACCACACATTTACACTGCACACAATGAGAAGAATGCAGTGGACCTATGTGGAAAAGGTCGCTAAAAGCCAGAAATTCAAGCGTCGTGGTACGACAATGTACAGCGTAAAGCCCATTTTAAAGTGTGGTGTGTGCATCGACTTTTTATTCACTAAGCAAAAATGAGGCCAGCGGTGGGCAACTGCAGTCCTCAAAGGCCACCAACACGTCAGGTTTTCAGGATAAGAAATCAGGGGGGACTAGGGTCCCTCACTTTGATATACTACCCAACAAAAATCCATCTGTGGATCCTTACCTCCTCTGGTCCAACTGTAGGGACCACGTGAGTGACTGCAGCTGTGTCTAAGTTGTCTGGTATGGTGATGGTTCTCTAAAATTAGGATCTAATCATCAGCGGTGAGGCTGGTAGGACATAGGAAGCCTTAGAGCTGCAGCTCACCCACGCAGACCCTATAGCTGCACTCGAGGAGGTAGGGACAGGGCCAGTGAAACCACTGGCAACTAAGGTAGTCACCAAGGGCGGCACGTTTTGGGGACGCCGGCACTGAACTAACAAGTTTGCAGACACACATGTTCTATCATGGGAATTAGGCTTGTAGTCATAGGAGGTTCTTCATTAAACGGTGGTAGTGCCAATCAGGGCACTATCGCACAGAAACTCCCATTCACTTCAATAGGATTTACCGTGCAATACTTCCCCCAAATGGCACTATTGCAGTTTGATGTATTACCCCCATAGATTCTGACAGTAAACATCAATAAACATGATACATCCCAGGGGAAGTACCAGAGAAGGAGAAGGGAACATGTGTGGTTTGGAAGTGTTCATAGCATTCGTTTTCATCTCCATGACCGCAGACATGGACGTCAAGCTTCAAGGATTGAAATCAATGAGATTTGGGAGTGTTGGACTAAAAAATGTAATTTTAATGGGAAAGTGCTCAACTTTATCAGTTGGACTCCATGGAAATCTATAAGTTGCTGATGCTTAAAATGAGTAAGGCTGATCATGCAGTAAATCAACTCTCAGAAAATCAGTGCCGTGTTTAGCTTTAGCTTATTGACAAGAAGAATACATGTTCTATTCTGAACCCCTGTGCTTGGCACTAACATTGGTAATTGACCCCCTTACAACTCAAGCAAAGTGTAGAATGGTGTGGGGCTTGCAATTCATTTTCTTATATTTATAGATCATTTCTACACTCAACCCTGGACACATTTTCTGTGGCAGTTTAAGTCAATACAAAGTAATACGTCTACAATTATCCCAGCATGCAGACACTTGAAGCTTGTAGTAGAAATTAATGAATATTTACCCTTTGGAGAACGCCACATGATTTGACTCTGAAGCATTTCATTTCTATCAATGGTTTGATAGCTTGCAAAGAGTTCTTAAAGAGGCAATCCATGCAGCTTAAAAAAAACATTTTTGTTTAAATTTAGTTTTACTATATGTGGCATTTGATTACCTTTATTGAAAACTAATTACCTAAGCTGACGATCTATTGGTTCTCTAGTGATCGATCTGCAAAATCACTGTTTCCCAGGGTTCACTAAATGGCTGCCTTTCAGTTTCAAACCAATCTGTCAGTCAGTGTACCTCAGCAGCTACAATGTATTCTTATTTTACTAAGGTAACATTATCTGTTACAGTTTGCAGCTCAAACTGCTGGGAAGATTGGCAACAAATAATCACAAACAGGAAAGTGTTACAAAGATCTTGCACTGCTGGGGAGGTGGGATAAAGCCTGCTATAGAAATCAAAAGATTGTCAGTATATTCAAACTCATAAAAAATGGCATTAAGAGTTGAATTTTAAAATAAAAAAATATGGTCAGTATGACCTAATATGACAGAACTGATTTATTAAAAAACAAAAACCATGCAGGATATTGCATGGATTGCGCCTTTAATTTTGTGATACGCATTTACCAAGGTTTTTCCATGGAAGGAAAATGCCTTCACGCTGTGTTTCCCACTGAAGCAGATAATGTATAGCAGGGCTCGTCAGTTACTCTTCCAAAGGGGCCAGATGCGAAAAATATTAAGTGCAGAGGGGCCACAGGAGTATTATAATGTCATTTTGGATACATTTAAAGGCATAGAAAGTCTTCTTCAAGAATTTGCAAGCACTTACAACACATATACCACATACTGTAGGTCTTGCGTTAACTGGTTCAATAACGTTTGTTACATCTGTATTATATTGTATTATAAGGATGATACCTCTTCCCTTTTATTTGTACTCAGTCCGCAATATATATGGTGTGCAGCATCAGAACCCCCATGTGATATATTAGAAGGGCAAAAGTGTATATTTTTAAATTCACGTCTTACAATATATTTGCCCATTTGATTTTTGGGACGTTTACATTTTTTTCCTTTCCTGCGGGGAAGCTGAATAGGAAAGTGTTCGTCAATCAAGTGTTCTGCCAGGCGCGCCAGAAGCGTTATTAACATATCAAGTGCGCAACGGGACATGGACACATTCAGTATATGCTGAATACCAACCGCTGTCCGCTCATGGTCAATTGGAATAAAATAATCATGTCTGCTAAAAATACAAAGTACATTTTGTTTTACTGTATAACCCAATAATACATTTATGTTAGAATATGTAATATCATTACAAATCTGCTGTTGGTTAAGCTTGATCAATTTAGCGTTTGGGGGGGGAGGAAAAGAACTTCAGGCAAGGGATCAAACGTGAAGTTTATTTAACTCATGGGACTTTTTGCTGGGATAAAGAAATATTTCCATTTTAAAGATCAAGGGTTGAGTACTTTATTGGTAGGATTGGAGTCTGAAATGGGATATGCAGTTAAATGAATACATGAAATTGTTACTATATCTAGACATATATGTACGCAGTGGTGACAAATTGAAATATGTTATTGGTAAAAGACAAAAAATGATTTAAAGCAGCAGTATAAGCTGCTATTTTTTTCTTCTTTTAATTCTCTGTAATATGTGCATCCCATGTTGGTGTCCTATGTAATTGCTTGGTAAATATGTGGGTCGAAGTGTCTACATTATTTGGGGAGTCCATGACACGTCTCTCTCATCTCTTAGGATATGGCCAGGGTGTAGAGATAAATACCTTTATATAAATACCTTCTTCCTGATAGACGCGTCCAAGGTGCTGTTGCGTGTGGGCGGGCGTGCACGTGGGCTTGGACCGGAGCTGTGGTTGGGGAGATGGTAAAATGTGTTTTTCCGGCACAATGGCGGTCACGTGACCAGGTAAGAGCCAATAAAATTACAGCAGTCACAAACACCAATCAGATGGAGCTGAGGATGTGACGTCACGCCTCGTAAGCGTGAGAGCGCGTCTCTACACCCTGGCCGCAGCCTAATGCTATATATGTTGTACATTGCAGCAAAACCTTACAGTCACTCAGTTTCCCAACCATCAGACTCCACTTCATCCCAAGACAGGAAGTGAGAATTCAAGAATAAAGAAATGAATGCGGCCAAGCAAGTTGTTGGCGGATGTATAGGGCATTATTTACTAAGTGCTGCTAATATGTAAGGCCATTTCTTCTGTGGCAATTCAAGTTAACGGTGCCTTATGAGCTAGCATCGCTTAGTAAATATGGCTAATTGTTTTTTCCCAGACTTTTCGGATTCTGTGTATCAGCGTAGATACACGTCTGCCAAGCACGGAGCCATGTTGTGGAGCACAGTGGCATCAAATGTAAGAAGCAGCTGCTCACATCTCGGGAACATTTTAGGAGACAGAAAGTTATGGCACCTTACTCTTGGCAAATAAGTGAATGAGAAAAAGTGGTGCACTAAATTGGAGCAGACGCCTTAAAACTGCAGAACACGCGCTATCCTACATGTGTGTGTGTGTGTTTTTTTTAAATAAATCATGTGTTACATTTAGTAATGTAATAACATTTCACAGACTGCAGCACAAATTCAGAAGGCGGACATTATGTTAGGCACACAAGCCGGATTTTTACAGATGTATAACAGGAGCACCAAACGATTGCCGGCTTAGGTAAGAATGTAGAATTATACTTTGTCACATACTTTACATATTTTACACATAGAATAGGAGAAGGAGTGGCTCAGTGAGTAAAGACACAGACTGGCACTGAGTTTGTTTGTTATCTCCCTGTGCCTGAGGCACCAAAAACATAGATTATAAGCTTCACGAGGCAGGGACCTGTGCCTGCAAAATGTCTCTGTAAAGTGCTATGTAAAACTAGCAGCGCTATACAAGAACATGCTATTATAATAAAAAAAAGGAGGGGATGTAGTATTGCTGCTTTAAATAATGTTCATTCATGGTCCACAAGGTGGTGCCAATTCAATTGCACTCAGTGCAGAAAGGTTTAAAGACATGTGTTAATAACATGCACAGGTGATCTATTTAAATGCTTCCTGGTCAATATACTTTTTTTATGCCAAATTCTGCTCACTTTCCTGCTGCTTCCTTGTAACAAAGATCAGCCAGTAGAAAAAGATGACTGTGGATGTGCCACTGGATGTGTGCTGTGCATTGACAACTAAATAGATGTTAACGAAAATCAATTGAAGGATCAAATAAAACCGTCAGGCAGTCTGAATTCATAGACCCAATGTCCTAGATCCAGAGGACTCCACTGTGATGTCTTCGTGGAAAAGCAGGGTGTGGAAAAAGATTAAAAAAAGAACATACATAGTGTGATACTGTATGATTAAGACATGGATCTCAAAAAGGATATTCTCTGAAGCAGACAGAAAAACAGGAAGAATTGGAACCCAACTTACGACAAGTACGTAGAAAGCAGACAAGTACCACTAAGAGGGTGCCGGACTCTCCGATCTCTCGTGTCACCGTTGGATGATGTAATACGTCTTGGAGGCGAGTCGCCTGATGGAGTGTCTGCCTGATGGAGTGTCTGCTACAATGGACGACTCCTGACAACCAGAGATAGCGTCTTGGGCGCGTCCACCCAGTACCATAGGCAACAATGGTGCTAATTCACAAATTCACTAATGGTGCTAATTCACAAAACAGTGACATTTGTCAGCTTTAATTAACCCCTTCTGTCTCCTATTGATGTAAAGTGTACATAATGACCACTCTGTCAGGGGCGACCAACTCCAGTCCTCAAGGGCCAACAACAGGTCAGGTTTTCGGAATATCCCTGCTTCAGCACAGATGGCTCAATCAGTGGCTCAGTCTTTGACTGGCCACCCCTGCTCTATGTTATCGGGTGCGCTCAATCTCTAGGGGGGATCGCAATCAGCCACAACATTTTTATAACCAAAAAATAAACAGAGAGAGAAGACCTTTCTGTCACGTACGGCACACCTGTGACCTGCATACGGGACAAGGACTAATACACCACTCCCTTGCTGGCCCACTTTTCACCTTTGCAAAGGTCCGTCAAATGAACAATATCTCCCCTCAATACGTCCCAATATACCATGTCACGGACAGCACACAAGCGAGCATGTGACTTAGATATGCAACCAGGGTTAATACTATAGCCAACTCACCTTTCTCCTGCGCTAGGTACTTTCTATTAGTTAATATTAACCCCTTACTCAATTGCAATCTTATCCGCACCCAAGAAATATGCAAAATATGTTGATTCATATATCTGACAGGCTCTCGGGTCCCTGTTTATTATAGGAAAAAAAACCTTATGTACTATTTTGCTCCCCATTGAAACAACATAAGTCCACCCCTGTCGTAGATCAGCTAATGGGTTGACATTTATGGCCCAATGGGGAAACAATTCTCCTTTCTCTAATACATAGACACGTGCGAGTCATATCAATAGATACAGGCGAATGTGACGAATGTAACAAGACTCACTTTGAGTGACAAATGGATATCTGTCCCTGCCCATCTCCTAGACACGGAGCCTTATTGCATTCGTCTCCTTGAAACGATGACAAATATCTAAACGTTAACATTTACAATAGAGGTGATAGCCCCATTTTTTTTTATAAAGTCCTTCGACTGAAGGGTGACGTATGTGTCCCCCCTCTCTGTGATGCACAAGTGATCAGTCAAGACTGTCACAGTTTCCTTAGAAAGTGGCTGGTTTATAAACATGTGAGGAGAGTCATCATTTAATCCCATCTCTGGAAAATCAAATGCCCTTCTCTCTAGATTCTATCAGTCTCATAAAGCCCACGTGGTACTTTTAGTGGCCATCAGTGATAACCCCCCCAATTAAGCCCTCTTTGTAGATCTGCACAGACACAGGAAGGGTCTTGGACTGTCATAAACCCAATATATTGTATTTTTAAGACAAACGGAAACCACATTAACCCGATAAGCACCAGATTTATTACAGTAAGATAAGTCATTAGCTAAGTTGCTGATCGATCCATTCTCCTGTGATCAATCACATGATATTATCATGACACCTTCTCTTCCGTTTCCAGCCGTGGAAGGAGGAATTGATTGTGTGAATGCTCAGGAGAGCGATTGCGCGAATGCTCGTGCTTGACAGACCATGGACTGGGGGGTGGCGGGATCGTCCGGCACTGAAGACGTTATGACTATTCACGTGATCAGCTGTTAACGATTGGAGCATACCCACTTCATTTTGAATATGAATCTAAGGGAGTCGCAGGGGGAGAATCATTAACGAGGGACAGACGCGGTCACACAGTAACTGCCGTCCAAGTCAATAGTGTGGGGCAATCACAGCTTTTACACTTTAATAGCTTTGTAACAAGGTTCTTTGCGAAGTTGGTGATGGGCGGTGGGAGAGTAGTGCGGAGCCGCGGGAAGAACACGCCTTAACACATCATTAAAAACCCCCTCAGCTGACAAGGTGCTGAGCACAAATAAAAGCCATTATACACCCGTGTCAGCGCAGTCATTTTCATATTTCTATAAACTACTTGTCTGTCATGTCTTCAGCAACCCAAGAAACTAACAGCATAGCTAGTGTGACTACATCCTTCCAATTATAAACCGCTTCTAGTAACTCATTATTTAAGAGCTCTAGTGCTATACATAATTATAGCTGCTAAACCCTGTTGCTCATAGGATCCTCTAACGAAACCATACTGAGAAAATCCCATCCCCATCACAACAGAAAGGCGGCCATTATGAACAATACAATCAATGGAAGATCTCCAGGCTTAGTGTTAGAGCAAACAGCCCTTTATAGAGCAGGGGGGGGCTCAACTTCAGTCCTCAAGACCCCCCAACAGGTCAGGTTTCTAAGGATATCCCAGCTGCAGCACAGCAGTCTTGCTCAGCAAGCAGTCACAGCTCAGTCTTTGACTGAGCCACCTGTGCTGAAGCAAGGCTCCACTGATTAAGCCACCTGTGCTGAAGCATGGATATCCTGAAAACCTGACAGGTGGTGGGACTTGAGGACCGGAGTTGAGAAGAACCCCTGGTATTGGGGAAAAGGGGGAAGGGATTACTTCGCCACACCAGCACGTGAAATAAGGAGAATGTGCGGAAAGCTAAATCTTACTGATAAGGGGTGCTACCCGGAGGATTAGAATTCGGCATACAAAAAAGGTAGCTGAAAGGAAAAGCAATTCCTCTTATTTGGGATACACCCTATTTTAATCAGTAATAATACATATGTCATAGGAAGAGCAATTCCATGTCATTGACATGACTATATCCGAGATTGAACCTGCTGTCAGACCTTGAGCCAACTCAACGAGTAACGACACGCGTTTCGCCAACTAATAGCTTCCTCAGAAGTCATTATTGGAATTGCTCTCCGTATGATACAATACATTATCGCTGATTAAAGCTGCAGACCAAGCAATATCCTACATGTGTGATTTTTTTTTTAATAAATCAGTTCTGTACTTTGTGAAAATACTTGTGGCATTAAAAAAAAACTATTCTGCACGATATTTTTTATGTATTTAAATGTAACAAGCATTTTTTGTTTCTATAGCAACCATAGGATGAAATTACTCTGACAAATCCCACTGACATTGCAAATGCATTCAATGAATATTTTGTGGGGTGTGCTACTAACTTATTAGCAAAACGCAACCAAACCTACAACATGAAGTCCAACCTGGGAGTACCCTTGTAGCCCCACCCTCTCCCAACACTGCCTACAATTTTCAATTTGTCCAGTATCTGGAGAGGAGAAAAAACAATCGCTCCTCAAATTAAAACTGAGCAGCCAATGTGAACCTGACTTAGTGCAATCAAAGTTCCTACGACTTGGTGCCCCAGACATTGCCACACCACTTGCTTCCATAATCAACTCTATTTTGTCTGCAGGCCATATAACCCCTAAGACCTGGAAAACTGTCAAAGTTGTCTCAATCTTCAAAAGTGGGGGCAAAAACACTGTCTCAAACTGCAGGCCAATCTCTCTTTTCCCAATGCTATCCAAAGCCATGGAAAAATGTGTTCACTCCCAATTAAGTGATTACTATATCAAGATAAATTTCCCTAGCCAATTCCAATCTGGCTTTCGCCCCAAACATTCCATGGTAACTACTATCCTAAAAGTTTGCAATGAGCTCCAGTGTGGAATGGAACTGGGACAACTCACTGGTACAATATTCCTAGATTTCGCAAAGGCTTTTGTTACTGTTGATCACGTTATTTTGCTTAATAAACTCCAGTGCTCTGCAATAGGGAAACATGCTTTAAACTGGTTTCATTTCTACCTATCAGGTAGATCCGAACATGTGTCTCTCAGGCTCTAACTCCAACCCCTTGGATATCACCTGTGGTGTCCCACAAGGCTCTGTTCTTGGGCCCCTACTCTTCTCAATCTTCATCAGTGATCTTTCCTCAGCTTGTAAAGAAGCCTCCATACACATGTATGCAGATGACAATCCTATAGGCACGCAGCCCTCGCCTCTCTAACCTGGGACACATACTTCATCCTAAGTTTGAGACTTCAAACATGGATTTCCCAAACCAAACTGTTTTTAAACACTGACAAGACGGTAACAATGGTATTTGGGACCAAGGCTAACTTTCTAAAGCTACCAATGACAGAGCTTCAGATAATAACCAGCTCTAATACCATCCTAGCCCCTGTTACTAGTTTTAAATATCTGGGTTTGACTGCCATTTAACATTCGGGTTGCACATTGATTCCCTGACATCCAAAATCTATGCCAAACGAGGTGTACTTTAAAGGAACAAATCCTCCCTAAGCTGGTTAGAAAGCACATCGCACAGCAGATGCTAATACCAATTATAGACTATGGGGACATAGTATATGGTACAGCATCCCAAACTCATCTTAGAAAACTAGACATCCTCTACAATTCAATATGCCGCTTTGTCCTCCAATGCAACTACAACACACATCACTGCGAAATGCTCAAAGAACTAGATTGGCCATCACTTCAGGCTAGGCCCAAAATTATTCTCTCCTGTCTTGCCTTCAAATACTTCTTGGGCAAGTTACCACCGTATCTGAACAAGCTCCTCACCCCTACCACATGCAGCACTTATCATCTGAGATCCGAATCCAAGGGACTTTTCATGATCCCATGGTTAAACAAAGTATCCGACTGCTCCTCCTTCTCTTACCGTGCACCTCACAACTGGAACAACCTACCTGAGACTCACAAAAGTTCTTTCAAAATTAAAGCTGTCTCACATTTTAATGTGGTCTGTAACTGTTACATACGCCTATAACTTATTTTATCTTTGATTGTTCATGCAATGTCTTTATATTTCATGTATAACCCTGTTTACCTAATGTAATGCAATGTTCTTATATATAATATATAACCCTGTTCACCTATTGTACCCATGTCTTTTTAACCATGTATCTGTCATCATAACTCTGTGCCCAGGACATATTTGAAAATGAGAGGTCACTCTCAATGTATTACTTCCTGGAAAAACATTTTATAAATACATTTGCAAAGTCACATCCCATTCCTCTTCAGAAACAGGCTCTGAACACCCCTTTTTGAGCCCTGCTCTCTCTCTAGCAGTGCACGAATTGTATCTAGTGACTGCCTGGTCACATGATCTTCCCCACAGAACTTTGCATTTTTGGTCCTCTGCTGCTGCACTTATACCATTTAGTGAACCCCCAAGCTGAATCTTCACTGATTGATCACAGGAGAATGGATCGATCAGCAACTTAGCTAATGACTTATCATTGTGTGGATTGGATTGATGCACAGATTAAAGGGGGAAAAAATAAAATGTAAAAAAAACCCAGCAGCTTGGACTGCTGCTTTAAAAAAGGGTGCTTACCTCATATTAACCTACACAAGAAGGATTCATTGTGAGTGCTAATCCCCTCTATTTTAGGACTTTTATAATTATTGAATCATTGTTTTTTCACTTTTGCTAATTGGATTGGACTTTATTCACATACTGTATGGTATATCACTTCATACTACAGGTTGTCCTCGCTAGCCAACGTTTCAGTTTACAACGAATGGCATATCCAACAGTTTACAATGCAACCCTCAGGGCCGTTTTTCGATGCCTGAACGCGTTATCCAACGCTCACCGTCACTGATTACCATGGGACTCGCTTTACAACGGTTTCCCTATCCCACGCTACTTCCAGAACGGATTCCGTTGGATAACCGAGGACCGCCTGTATTTTACGTTTTTATGTTTTCCTTTTTCCTTCCAGCTATCTTTTTTTTTGTTAGAGCACACATTAAGAACCATTGATGAGGAAAAAAAAGTCTTCTTACAAAAACCTCCCCAAATGATTGAAATAAGTGGGATCCTTAACGCCTGGTATCTTGCTATGGCTTCTATTTCAGGAAGCTTAGAGCCCCACTTATACTGAGTATCAGAAATGTAGGCATCATTGCACACAGAAAGGACAGTGCTAATGATGATGTTGGCAAGGTCATCAGAGGTAGAACATGTTATCCAGAAAACAGGGCCAGTGCATTGGGATATATAGGAGGCGAGGAACATAGAAGCAATATCTACACACCTTAAGACCCTGCAAAGATTTTTGGACAAAAATGTTTTAAATAGGCTTAGCTGATTGATGTTAAAGTATCAGGCTAAAGTTTTAAGGTATTCCTAAAAAATAGAGGGGAACTAAAAGTTCCAACCCCAGCACCCACCATATAATATATATATATTGTGTCAAACAGAGTGTGACTGGGCGTGACATGTCTGCAGGCTTATAACGCTTTGGCCAAAGGGTTTAACTAAATGACCCTTACTTATGAGAATACAACCATTTAAGTATTTAACTATGTCTTTTTTTTTGTCATATTGGATGTAGCATTGGGTACTTTTGTCTGTTTTTGAACGAAAAAGTGACACAATAATATTGCCATGTGCATATCCACACACTGAATCTTGCAATCGGCAGTTAAACCTCTTGTTATAAAGAATAGGACGATCTTGGGGAATCTGTCTGGGGCATGAATACACAATGCTGAGTTTTATTTCCTATTTACTGGAAAACACACTTAGACTTTTTCATTTATCATAAGCATTTAATGATATTACTCTGTTGTTGACCCCTCTGGCAGTGAAAGGGTAAAGAGGGAAACCCCATTCTGGTAAAAAAAATCAATATACGAAGCATACAGTACAATGGGTTGTTGCTCAGTCTAAGGTTGATGGAACCCAGCAAACACATAAGAGAACTTATACTATGAAATAGAGCTTGTTAAACACGTTTTATTGTATTAAGATTCCACTGCATTGATTTTCCATTTTAAATTCACAGTTAAAAAATAAGTAGGAACATTACATGGCCAGCATAGATTTGTTTTCTTTCATAACCACTAATAGTTTTACAGTGCAGTACCAGCAAAACTAAACAAAGAAGGTCATTGTGAAGGGACATCCTGGTGAAACCTGCTATAATATCTATCAACATCACCCTTTTGTTTTGTAATATTGCAGTAATATTGTCCTTCCACAGCTGGTGAGATCTGGCGACTACAGGATAACATGTAGCAGAACTGTCCAGCAGGGAAGTTATGTTGTATACATCAGCGGTGATCAACTCCAGTCCTTAAACCCCTCCTCCCCCTCCCCCAACTGGTCAGGTTTCCGGGATATCTCAGCTTCAGCACAGAAGGCTCAATCAAAGACTAACCGGCCTCCCCGCAGCTTCCGGGCCCGGGGACAATTGTCCCAGTTCTCCACCCCTGTCGGAAACATGTCATGCCACGATCAAAATAAATCTCTGAGGACCTCAGAAAAGTAGTTATTGATGCTCATCAGTCTAAAAAAGGATTACAAACCCATTTCTAAAGATTTAGGACCGCACCAATCCACTGTCAAACAGCTAGTGTACAAAAGTTCAAGATCCCGGTCACTTTGCCCAAGAGCGGTCATCCTACCAAAATCTATCCAACAACAGACCGGCAACTCATCCAGGAAGTCACAAAGAACCCCAGAGTAACATCCAAGGATCTGCAGGCCATTCTCACCTTGGCTACTGTGAGTGTTCATGACTCGACTATCAGAAAAAGACTGAACAAGAATGATGTTCATGGAAGGATAGCCAGGAGGAAACCACTACTCTCTAAAAAGAACATTGCTGCCCGTCTGAAGTTGGCCAAAGAGCACATAGATGATCCACAAGACTTCTGGAACAATGTTCCCTGGACAGATGAGTTCATAGTAGAACTTTTTGCATCAATGAGAAATGTTATGTTTGGCTAAAACCGAAACTGCATTTGAACAGCAGATCCTCATCCCAACCGTCAAGCATGGTGGTGGGAGTGTGATGGTTTGGGGCTGCTTTTCTGTCACAGGACCCGGATGGCTTGATATCATTGACAACAATGAAATCTGCATTGTATCACAAGATTCTAGAGGTGAATGTCAGGCTATCCGTCCGTGAGCTGAAGCTGAAACGAAAGTGGGTCGTGCATCAAGACAATGATCCTAAACATAAACATGCAACCAGATCTACAAAAGAATGGTAGCAGAAGAAGAAATTCCATGTTTTAGAATGGCCTAGTCAAAAGTCCGGACCTAAACCCCATCGAAATGTTGTGGCAAGACCTGAAGCGAGCTGTCCATGCAAGAAAGCCCTCAAATGTCACTGAGTTGATGCAGTTCTGTAAGGAGGAATGGGCCAAAATTCCTCAAAACCGATGTGAGAGACTGACCGGCAGTTACAGGAACCACGCAGTTGAAGTAATTGCAGCTCAAGGGGGCGCCACCAGATACTGAATCTAAAGGTTCACATACTTTTTCACGCAAGGATATTGAATGTTTAATCATTTGCGGGCACATAAATGTTGAATAAATATCATGTTTTTGTGCGATTTTTTGGATCAGATTACCTTTATCTATTATTAGAATTTAGATTTAGATCTAAAGACATTTTAGTTTTGAAATATGTGAAAAGTGATTCACAAACGTTTTCTCGCCACAATAACATCTGATAACTAGGTTCTCACAGTATGTGGTAACTGCTGCTTTCCAAAACAGCAAAGTAGCAGAATGTTCCTAATGTAGAGTATAATATGCAGTTGATTTTCAGATAATATCAGTGCAGCAAAGATTAAAACCACTCAACAAATTCTAGAATAGAATAGTGACATTTAACATAGTGTGTTCTGTCCACTCACAGTCACAGTTTATGGTACTGTACATTGTGACCATGGACATGTAAATGAGTCCTCAATTAAACAGTCAATATCATGTTAAACTCTTTTGCAATAATACAGTATCTCTCACTCTCTCAAGCCAATGCATTTTGATGATTTATTCTCTTTGATCTCCAGAATGGCAGCTGAAGGACTCTGAGTCTTTTTGGAATACATGGAAACCAGAGTCTCCACCAGGCCTGCCAGGAAGCAAATATTAAATATCCCCAGGACACAAGGGGGAGGTCAGTCTGACCAATCACAGGGAGTCCAAGCAAATTATAATACTATAAATTAAAGTATTTTCTGAAAAGATATGTCTAGCAAATCCTTGCATTTAGCGCAGGAGGGATTAATAAGGCCGATCACACTCGAGTAAATAAGTCTACGTAACTATGTAAATAAGTCACAAGACGTCATGGCGACTCGACAACCGCCGTCTAAATCTCGGTAAGTAATAGGTTGCAGGGGCCTCACGCGATCCCCCTGCATAGCGCTGGGCCTTTGCAGCCACCGCCTCCCCTAGAAAAATCTCCCGCCCCCCAGTTTGCGCACCCCTGATAGAGTCAATAGCATGAAATACGTGACATGATAACGTGGCCGAAGAGGTTAACATTTAGGAGCACAGTATGTGCAATGTGCGAGCTGCTGTGCAGCTAAAACTGGTATGTACAGTATGCTCACAATAATACTATTACCCAACAACGCCCTCTACAGGATCCGGAAAACCATGCAATAAAAACATCACAAATACAAGCAAAATAGCATCTACTTTTGTAGTTTACAAATAACCCATCTATCAAAATGAGCCTTCATCTACAGTAAGTATTACAAAAAGTTAGAGATTTGTGTAATAAATGTCATTTTGTTGTGTTTGACCACAGTGTCAATACATAGTATTTTATTTATAGAACCATTCCATAAAAACAAGGTGATTTGATGTTAAATAAAGGTCTGAATAAGTCCCCTGGGTATATGTTTTTAATTTAAAGCAATAATCTATCTGCATTCTCTCAGTTTTACAGACCCCCTGTAATTTAACATGTGATCCTGGTATAACACATTACTTCAATAATATTAATTTCATATAGTGCTTTTTTCCCAATGCTACTCAAGCCACATCACAGCATAGTGTGCAGCACACAGGAACGTTACAGATACTGTCCCTGCATAGATGAACTTACAATCTATGAAGGAGATAAAGTGACTTGCCCAAGGTTACAAGGGGCTGACACGGGGGAATTGAACCAGGTTCCTATGATTGATGAGTTGCTATCAGAGTTAGTGTCATAACTCACTGAGCCACTTCATCTCCAATGTTACCCCCTTAGAATATATTGGTGAGTTGGGGGTGTTGAGTTCCTGACTCTCCAGACAATATAAGAGAAATGCTGCACACCTCAAAAAGAAAAATAATGATACAGTTACCGGTGCTCCAGTGTTTGCACGAAAGCCTGCAATCAGTCCTGAACAGATGAACAAAGGAACATAGGGCACAACGGGTTTAGCAAATCAAACTCATTTATTGAGCCAACACGACGTTTCGACCATAATGGTCTTCATCAAGTGACAATGGTATAAGTACATTCCCTTGTAACAACATATATGTTGGGGTTATCTAACAAGAGATACAGACTGGACATTGGCTAGAAGGACTGAATCAGCACATGAATTCCATCAGCACTAATTGAACAGGTTGCATTGTGGGCACTATTTATATGTTGTTACAAGGGAATGTACTTATGCCATTGTCACTTGATAAAGACCATTATGGTCGAAACGGTGTTGGCTCAATAAATGAGTTTGAGTTCCTAACTCTCTCAGGTGAATGTTCTGATGTGGAGAGAAGGTTTGACTGATTTGTCTTTTTTTACTTCTATTTAAAGGGGCATTCCCCCAAAGCACCAAAGTGAACTAATGACAGTGGTGTGTTTAATTGGTTAAATTTAGATGACTGACCCCATCTTAAAAAAAAAGTCTGTTGATGTATTTTAGAAATATACATTTTTAAAACTTCTAATGTTTCTACATTAAGCAAATGCTGTGTTTTTGCAATCTTTACCTAACCTCATTCCTAACACCACTGCGAGCTGCTGTATACGCAGGTACATTGTGCATCCAGGCGCTTTTCCATTTGTTGTTTGATTGGATAATGACAGCGACCTAATTAAATGGCTAAAGAGGAAGCTACAGTAAATAACTAGCAGATAAGGTTAGAACGGCCCTAGACCAAAAGAAAATAGAAAGTAGTTTATAAACAGGTCAGAACCCCCTCCTACTGTCTCTGTACGTTCTCCCTACCTACCAATTAGACTGTAAGCTCCTCGGCGCAGGGACTCCTCTTCCTTAATGGTTCTTTTATGTCTAAAGCACTTATTCCCATGATCTGTTATTTATATTATCTGTTATTTATTTGATTACCACATGTATTACTACTGTGAAGCGCTATGTACATTAATGGCGCTATATAAATAAAGACATACAATACAATACAATACAGTCATTCCACTTTTTACGAAGTTGTTTTTGCCCACTACCTGGAACGCCCATTTAATATAAACTCCACACAGAACCCTTTCGCTGCAATGTATTGCTGAGATGAATTAGAGCAGGGGTAGCCAACTTCAGTCCTCAAGGGCCACCAACAGGTCAGGTTTTCAGGGTATCCCTGCTTCAGCACAGGTGGCTCAATCAGTGGCTCAATCAGTGGTTCAGTCTTTGAGCCGCTGATTGAGCCACCTGTGCTGAAGCAGTGATATCCTGAAAACCTGACCTGTTGGTGGCCCTTGAGGACTGGAGTTGTCCGCCCCTGAATTAGACTGTGTAACCTTATCTATGAGTCATTATTCACCTGCAATCTTCTGCAAAGTAACCCCGGGGCAGATACTGTACAGTCACGTTCCCAGGAACCTCACGCACAGATAGTAAACAGCTATTAGTTGGGTGTAAAACGCCCGTGCCGGTCACTATGTTAAATATGGCAGTGATTTCAGCCATGACATGTATCCCCCGCTGTCATGTAGCCCATTGAGTTCTTTGGTATGTCTACGGGGGGCAGGCAGTAAGTGGTTAACACAGGCGCCCGAGTACAGATCCATATGTGGGAAATAACGGCGAAGTGAGAACACTGCGTTGTTTCTTTAATTTATGTCTTCCCGTCACTGCAGCAAAACATAAAGATGAGTACATTGATATGTAGGTGATCCCAGTACTTAATGTGGCTCAGAAACGTGGAACCTTGTGGGGCTCAGATGTTGAATCTCTACAGAGTTGTCAGACTGTTACTATTCCACGCAGTGATCTGACGAAACCGTGCCAGGATTGAGCTACAAGTACATTTGGAAAGTTACTGACATCTGCCCAGGGTCGTCTGGGAATATTGCCCGGCTCGGTGCAGGGGCATTTGCGAGGGCCTCTTATCCTTGTGTGGCGGGCGCGGCATCTCCTCCTCAGACGACGCACCGTCATGATGCCGCGGCATCACGTGACTTTTACGGCGCCATGCGACACCATGTTGTCATGGACACGTAAGGCCCCGATGCCATGTGACGTTGCAAGGTCATGGTAACGCGACGCCATTTGACATCACTGGCGCCGTGATAACGGGACGCTGCAGGAAGAGATGCCGCACCAGGTAGACAGTTACAAAGGCCCTGCGCTCTCCCCCCCCCCCCCCGGCAATCGGTTTCATTGTTGTGGGGGAGAGTGCGTGGGGCCTCTGCTACCGTGGGGCTCGGTGCACTGGCAAAAATGGAACCGCCATCAAGCCGGCCCTGCATCTGCCCGTAACAAAGACTGAATATAGTATATACCATGTTATTGTATCTGCAGTAATATTACACATATACCCTGTGGCAGCGGCAGGCAACATGCGGCTCTTTCAGCACCTGCTTGCGGCTCTCCTCCGTCCGCGAGTTGCTGCTCCCCAGCTGCTGCCTCTGCCCCTCACTGTGCTGTCGGTGGCTGTGGGGGGGGGGGGGGGGCCCGGCCGGCGGTTGTCAGGCCTCTTGTTGCCACCGGACATTTCCCCAGCTGCTGGCCTCCCTCCTACACTGTCCCACACCGGGCCTCTTTATGATGACGCACACGGGAATGAGAGCAGCCCGGCGTGGGACAGTGCAGGAGTTAATGCTTACACAGTATATACCTATTAGTGTGTGTAGTACAGTATATGTATGTGTTTGTGGGGGTGTAATATTCATCGTGTGTTGCGGCTTTTTGAATATTTTGGACACAATTTTTTTAAATAAAATGGCTCTTTTTCCTTGAAAGGTTGGAGACCCCTTGCCCTAGGGAAGTGATTTCCAACAAGGGGTTCAGGAACCCCAAGCGTTTCCAAGGCGTACGCCCCCCCCCAAAAATGTAATGGCAGATCCCAGGCAGTATAGCGGGTTCCTGAGCCCGTATGGGGTCTGCGCACTTAATAAGGCCCCAAACGGTATCTTAGCGTGGGCGGTGGAGCTGCCAATTACAGGAGGAGCCTCAAACAGTTATGTTAGCGATAGTCTGATTAATAAGGCAAGATTTATTCATTAGGATTTCACAGAACTTTTTTTTTCTAGCAGGGGGCGCACAAAGTGAAAAAGATTGGGAACCGCTCATCTAGGGCAGGGGTTCTCAACTCTGATCCTCAAGAACCCCCCTCAACAGGTCAGGTTTTAAGGATCTCTGCTTCAGCACAGGTGGCTCAATCAGTCCCTGCTTCAGCACAGATGGCTCAATCAGTGGCTCAGCCTTCAACCTGAGCCACTGATTGAGGCACCTGTGCTGAAGCAGGGACATCCTTAATACACACTCAGTACAATGCAGGATGCTCGCAAGTGAATTTTCAAGTAAAACAATCATTATCATTTTTAGATGAATGTTTGTTTAACGAACAGTAATTGCTTAATCCTTGCCACATTTCTAGGTGTGGTGATATAGAGCAAAAATGACACACCCTTCTGTATCAATTTACTTAATTCAGTAAAGGCAGAGTTAAGCAGAAGAAACAAGTTTGGACAAACTGGATTGCATTATTTTTTTAAAGCGCGGGGGAATTTGTTGAAAGGAAAAGAGGAGCCTCCAAGGAAAGTACCAAACGTGAAAACAACTTGTAAAGATGCCAGTGAAAAGCCAACCCTCCCGCTGACTAATAGGTAAGTAGTGTGTAATAGGACAATGTTACGTGGTGGTTGCTACGTAACTCAATCAGAAGGAACATTAATACATAGTTACATAGTTACATTACATAGTAGATGAGGTTGAAAAAAGACGTAGGTCCATCAAGTTCAACCTATGCTAAATTTAGACAACATCCTATATCATTATATATACTGAAATAAATGCAGTAAATGAATCCTGAGGTTCACGGGAAGTATAAGGTATATTCCATGCAGTTAGTTAGAGTCGAGTTTATGAGTGTGCATGTTCACAAAATAATATCCCGTGGTGTAAGGGGGAGGGGGATAGTCGAAGAGCCCATAGCCAGCGGGTCCAACGGCTCCCGCCCCTACCTGGAGACCCCAAAGAAGACACTGATATACAACACTTTCCCTTTTTTTTCCTCCCCCCTTCCCCTTCTCTCTTCATCCCCCAGGACTGGTACATACAAATCTCCAGGGGAGCACGAGATTTCTTAGGGGGGGGGGGGTGGGTACAGCGCTTACAGACGCCCCGCGCTCCTCCCCAAAGCATTTAAATTAAACGCAGAGGGATCATGCGTGAGGCCTCTGTAACTGACTTACCTGATCTCCAGCGGCTTCTGGTGACGTGATGTCGTGACGTCAGAAACGCCAGCGACAAGGTAAGGGGGGGGGGCAGGCAGGGGGGCGCACACTAAAAAGTTTGTGCACCCCTGAGGTAACCCATAAGGAGTCAAGCGTGCCGAGGTTAGGGGCAGGTAGGGAAGAGAATGCAGACAGCAGAAACAGTGAACACTAAACAGTGATTAATAAAGCTGCTGAATATTTGTAAGACAAATAGGATGAGTAATTAAAAATAAAAATAATAACATTTTATTACATCCAAGGAATAATGGGTGAAGAAGCTTGTTTACACGCTAAACGTGCGTCGAGAAGTAGGGCGTCACGGCGGTGACGTCATCGGTGTTGCTCCCGCGGGAATTAGCCCATCAGTCTTGCCCACCCCACGAGCCTACCTCTTGCCCACCCCACCAGCCTACCTCGCGCCCCAGGCAGCCGCGGGGATCAGGGGCAGGGGGGGAAAGCGTGGACGAACCTTTCTCTGAAGCGTCTGGTGGGCAGGGAAGCAGGAAGCATCACCCACCCGGTCAAGGTCAGTCATCCACACACCCAGGCAGTCAAAACCCAGGCAGTCACCCACCCAGGCAGTCAACCACCCACCCAGTCAGTCAGTCACCCACCCACCCGGGCAGTCAGTCACCCACTCAGTATCCCACACACCCACTAAATCACCCACCCAGTCAGTCACCCACCCAGTCAGTCAGTCAACCATCCACCCACCCACCCACCCAGACTAGTCACACACTCGATTCTTATTAGGAATTTATTCCATTTTTTAAAAGTGGGGCGGGGCTAGGTGGAGAGTAGATTTTTTGGTTTGGCGAAGTAGATTTTTAGGTGATTTGTCAAGCACTGATTATTTGTATGAATAAGGTTCCTAACGCCCGTGATTGCAATACCAAGGCCCGGCCTGCATGTATTCAGCACCCTGACAAGGTAACAAGGACTGAGTAAGCCAATTAAAATACTGTAAAAACTCCTTGGGAACCAGGCAAGGAGGGTCACACACACAAAATGGAAATAAATACCCAACCCCAACTTAAATATAGAATCTGTGTGTGTTTACCAATGGCTTACGGGAAAGATTTCAACAAGCAGTATTATTAATACTGCCCCATTGTATAATCTGACTCCAAAAGACTGTTCACGGTCCCAAGGTTCAGCAAAGTATCCGGCCGTTCCTCCTTCTCTTACCGTGCACCCCAAAACTGGAACAATCTACCGGAGACTCTCACAGCCGCCACCACTCTAAATTCTTTCAAAACTAAAGCTGTCTCACATTTTAATCTGGTCTGTAACTGCTACATACGCCTATAATACATATTATCTCTAACTGTGCATGCAATGTCTTGTATGTAATGTATGCCCTGCTCACTTATGTAACTGTATGTGTAACCATGTATTATTTGTCATCTTAACTCTGTGCCCAGGACATACTTGGAAACGAGCGGTAACTCTCAATGTATTACTTCCTGGTAACACATTTTATAAATAAATAAATAAACAAATATATAAATAATAAAATGCACATATATAATATACACCTTTTTTTCTCAGTTTCTTGGACACTGTGTTTGCGATTAAATGAATTAAAAATAGCTATCTAGTATTTTGAAAACGTGTTGCTTATTTTACCTGGAAAAAAAATGTTAAAAAAATAATATCTCCTTTAAAGAAATAAATCATCTTAGCTTCTCATAAAAATCAAAGAATTCATGTTACACGGAAAGAAATGTACGAGATGTGCTGCGCCCTGCATTAGGTTTATTTAAGGTGAATCAAATCAAAATAGAGAATTGGATTTGGTAATAATAAACATCCCCTCCCTAGTTCTAACCTGACTGGCATAGTAAATATAGTTAGGACAGAGGGAGTGTGCCGTGCAGCGCCTAGAGCTGGTAGAATGAGAAGTGACGCCCTCAGGCTCATTTCTTTCTGATGTACATTTATTTCCATGTACTGACAGTATATCAGTATACGATGCACACATCTTATCTTATATCTTATATCTTATATCTTATACTATATTAGTGAAAGCACTGTATGCCTGTCTGCATCTTCCTGTGTCCCTAGGGAAAATCTCATTGGTCCCTTGGGCCGCCCGCCCCCGCACACCTCTCATTGGCCTGAGGCGGAGTGACGACACACACACACACACACACACACATACACCCTCCAAATCATCGTGACCCGCGCGCACCTCCTCCTCTCCCCGTGTCTCCCTGTTTCCCCTGCTTTCACCCCCCCCCGGCGCCGCTACAGTCAGCGGGGGAGCGGAGCGAGCGCCCGGGACACCCCCCACGGCTCTCAATCACGCGCCGCGCGCCCCGCGCTCTCCTCCTCTCCCCGTGTCAGCTCCCCCCCGGTGCTCTGCTCAGCTCTCCCCGCCGGAGCTCCGCTCAGCTCTCCCCCCCCGGTGCTCCGCTCAGCTCCCCCGGTGCTCCGCTCACCTCCCCCCCGGTGCTCCACTCACCTCCCCCCCGGTGCTCCGACAGGCAGTGGACATGAGGCGCCTAAGATGGCGGTGCCCGGAAGGACCCCCTTTCTCCCTCGCGGAGTAAGATGGCGGCAGACGGAAGGAGAGGTGACGTGTGTGTGTGTGTCACTGTGTGTGTGTGTGTGTGACACTGTGTGTGTGACACTGTGTGTGTGTGTGTGTGTGTGTGTGTGTGGGACACTGTGTGTGTGTGTGTGTGTGTGACACTGTGTGTGTGTGACACTGTGTGTGTGTGTGTTACACTGTGTGTGTGTGTGTGTTACACTGCCTCTTACTCCTGTCTGTGTGTGTGTGTGTGACACTGTGTGTGTGTGTGACAGTCTGTGGTGGGGGCCGGGGGGTGATGTGGTGGGGGCCGGGGGGTGATGTGGTGGGGGCCGGGGGTGATGCAGGGGGGGGCAGTAATGTGAGGTGCAAGGGGGGGAAAGTCATGTGAGGTGCAAGGGGCGGAGAGTGATGTGATGTGCAAGGCGGGGGACACTGATGTGGGGGCCAGGAGGGGTGGAGAGTGATGTGGGGTGCAGGGACGGGAGACCGCAGATGTGAAGGAGGGGGGGGGACGGAGCTGTGAAGGGGAACGGAGTTGTGAACGTGGGGGCCAGCCAGCTGTGAAGGGGGGTAAATCACGGGCAACGCTGGGTATATCAGCTAGTATACTATATTAGTGAAAGCACTGTATGCCTGTCTGCATGGCTTCTGTCCCTAGGGGAAATCTCATTGGTCCCTTGGCCCGCCCGCCCCCGCACACCTCTCATTGGCCTGAGGTGGAGTGACGGGCCAAAGGACACACACAGACACACACAGACACACACAGACACACAGACACACAGACACACACGGTAGGGGGGGGTTGTGGGGCTCACAGTGTTAGCAGCACATCTCCCGGTCTCTTACCCGCCGGTCCCGGAGGCTCCGCCTCTTCCTCCCCGAACATCAGCCTGAAATCCAAGTCATTGTGACCCGCGCGCACCTCCTCCTCTCCCTGTGTCTCCCCCCGGTGCTCCGCCCAGTTCCCCCCCGGTGCTCCGCTCAGCTCCCCCCCGGTGCTCCGCTCACCTCCCCCCTGGTGCTCCGCTCACCTCCCCCCCGGTGCTCCGCTCACCTCCCCCCCGGTGCTCCGACAGGCAGTGGGCAGACAGCCTGCACCTGCCACACGGCACCAAAGATGGCGGCGCCCGGAAGGACCCCCTTCCTCCCTCGCGGACTAACTAAGATGGCAGAGGCCGGAAGGAGAGGTGACGTGTGTGTGTGTCTCACTGTGTGTGTGTGTGTCACTGTGTGTGTGTGTGTGTCACTGTGTGTGTGTGTGACACTGTGTGTGTGGGGGGGGACACTGTGTGTGTGTGGGGGGACACTGTGTGTGTGACACTCTGTGTGTTTGTGTGTGTGTGTGGGGGACACTGTGTGTGTGTGTGTGTGTGTGTGTGTGTGTGTGTGTGTGTGTGTGTGTGTGTGTGTGTGTGTGTGTGTGTGTGTGTGTGTGTGTGTGTGACACTGTGTGTGCGTATGTGTGGGACACTGTGTGCGTGTGTTACACTGTGTGTGTGTGTGTTACACTGTGTGTGTGTGTGTGTGACACTGTGTGTGAGTGTGTGTGCCCCCCCCCTCCTGTCCACTGCCCCCCCCTCCTGTCCACTGCCCCCACCCTCCTGTCCACTGCTCCCCCCCTCCTGTCCACTGCCCCCCCCCCTCCTGTCCACTGTCCCCCCCCTCCCGTCCACTGCCCCCCCCCTCCCGTCCACTGCCCCCCCCCTCCCGTCCACTGTGACGTCTTGTCACATGACCCCACGTGTTGCCATGGCGACTCAGTAATGAGTCACTGTGAGTTACCGAGGCCTCGTGCGGTCCCCCGGCATTGAATTAAAATGCCTCGGGGAAGAGCCTGGAGCCCCTGTAACCGCCGTGTTCCCCCCCCAAAAAAAACTCTCCACGACCCCAAGTTTGCATGCCCCTGCCCTAGGGAGGTTACATTGTGTAGTTGTGTGTTTGACATCAACATAGATTTACCTTGTCCAAGGGTGCTGTCTGTGGTCGGATGCTAGATGGAAAAGATGGGCGCCAGAAGTTTTTATTGTACAACTTCCATCTTTATTCATGTCCCATGCTTGGGAACACTGCAGTCACAGTTACACTTAGATTGACATGGTTGTACTTTATTTCATCCATATCATTTATTCCCAAACTGCCCACTCTTAACACTCATGGGAGGTACATGCACTTGTTCCTGTAGTGATATCGTCTTGTGAAGCGGGCCCACCTTCTCAGCAACATCCTATGGGCCCCCTTTACCGCGGACCCCTGCTGAGATCCTGGCTTGTTCTGTGTACGTTACTATTAATGGAAAACCCTGTTCTGTTACTGCCACTTCCTTATGGGTAGTGAGTACTGTATATGAGGATCCGTAGGGCTGATCCTCTGACATGCTGGGGCCTTCTCTGCTTTGCCCGCAATGGCACAATGGCATGTCGGCATTCCCACTCTGGGACATGCTTCTCTCTTATGTCCATGCTATAGGATCCTAACCTATAGGGCACGGTACCTAACTGAAACACAATAAAAGGGGGGGGGGGCTGACCTGTTCTATAATTGTGGGAACATATCCCCTACCCAATGGCGTATTTCCTATTAGCTAAATTTTGGGGTGGCATACATCAACGCTGCCGCTCACGTGCATGTCGCGGCCGCAACATGACTTCACATGGTGTTGTGTTGCCATGGCACCATGACAGCGCAGCGTCAAATGATGCTGAAGGAGGAGAGCAGCGCCAGTTAAGTGCCTAAGGATGGTGTATTTATATATCCGCCACTGCCCCTACCTTTACACCCGAGGCTCTGCTCTTCCTCTCAAGCTGGAACCTAACCTTCCAGTACTATCTCTCTTCTATACCCTTTCTGACACAGTGCCCCTGTGTCACCCCAGGGAGGAGCTTAGCATCCACATACTTACCACTAACACCTCGTTATACACTAGTCAACCCACAAAGGGGGGGGGGGTACACTTATTTATTATTACAGGATTGAAGTAGGGGGTCTCCAGATCCGTGCTATGTTAATTTCAGCTCCGGTGACCCCTGGCTTCCAGAGATACAGACATCCATAGGGGGTGCCGGTATCTCTGCAGGCAGGGAACTTGTGTGCCTAACATAATGGCAGCATTTAAATGTCCCACATCAAGCTGGCCAATAGAAAGCCATGATGTCACCCGTTGAGGCTTCCTATAGACCCGTGTGACCAGGACCTTTAAACTTGCCAGAGATACCAGCACTCCCTACAGAAGTCAGTATCTCAGGAACCAGAGGGTCCCTGGAGCTGAAATCCACGCGGTTCAACCCCTGAGGACCCCCTGCTTCAATCCTGTAATAAAAAATAGATTTTAAAAAATGAAACTTGGATTGCTGCTTTAATTACACCCTCAGATGTAAATGACGCGCACAAATCCTTTTATGGGTTTAGTCCGATGCGATCTGGCAAGTTTTATAGCTGTTTGGATATTAGTTTGTCACTGTGACTTGGAAGACTAGAATATCACGCCAGTCTTTAAAAACCCAATGTAGACAAGTTTGGTTAACGACTCTGGCCCAAATTTTCAAAAGGTCTGGTGGCCGTGGTTGAGTCAGACGGACATCCGGGGGGCTGAGCAATGCCACCGTCTTGCTGTGATAAGATCAAGTGAGTTCTCCTTAGATCGTAGTTCTGGTATGAAAAGGGAATGACCCGGGAGGAGCGGGCTCTAGCTTCTCGCAGGAAGGGACAGGAGGGTATACCAAGCAGAGCTAGGTGGTGCCCTGATGCACACAAGAGGTCCCACCGGTCGGAAGACGGCAAAGTGCAGCACCCTATAAGGGACTGGTTAGGCAGATATGGGCAGCTCTCCCCAATGTACAAAATCCCCCCCCAGAATACCAAACACTGTCACTTTTCAACTAGACTAATAGGAGCGCCCATCGAGCTGTCCACGTGTGAGCTGTCCACGTGTGCCGGTGTCTGTCGCCATTGAAAGACCAGTGTTAAATCCTAATCTTTTTGTTAACTTTTTTTTAATAACGGAGTACAACCTGAGCCTTAGATTCATCTCGAAAGGCAAAGCTTCATTTTAATACTATATAAAATATATGACTACTGAGCACATTCACAAGTCTCAGGCAGGTCTGCAACCCTGCCTTTCCCCATTATCTCTCGGCGTACAATGCTTCCGCTGCAGCCAGGGATTCTGGGAAATGAGCAGTCACAGTGGGGTCACTATTAGTTTCCTATACATTTCAACATGAACCCCTAACATGAAAACACGTAAGGACTTTGTATGCAAAAAAATGATTGCAATAATGACATCCTCTCTTAAGAGAAACATATTGATCTATTTAGCAAATAATAGCCCACAACACAATTAGAAAGCAAGAACCCATCAGGTTTGAAAGGTGTGATGGGGCTTGTGTACATAGAATAAGAAGAATCTGGTGGGGGCTTCCCTCTGGACTTGAATTTTCTACCTTGGTCAGTGCCGGATTAATGGTTTTGTGGGCACTAGGCACTATGGCCTTAAGATTTTTAACTACTATATATATATTTATAAACAGAGTGCATTTTTTTGTTTTTTTTATAAATGGAACCATGTGAGAAACTTTTTTATTATTCATTTTGTACAGATGAGGAGCGTAAAGAAATGCGCTACTCCCAGGCTAGTAATATAATTAAATCCAGATTGTAGACAACATGGGTGAATCCATATTCATATAAGCAATTGAATGAGTATATCCGTGAAGTCTACTCAAAAGACAGATTAATCCCTGAAAACAGGGGATAAGTGAAGTCATCACCAGACCTCTATTTCAGTGGGAATGTTCACTTCAAATTAGACATTTTTATACTCACAATCACCCACTTCAAAGACTGGAAAAGACGTGCAGCTGCTGTCAAAGGATCCAAGTGGAGAAGTAAAAGTCGTGCATAGCCAAAAAGAGCAAGAAGAGGATCCAATAATGCAAAAAATAATTTAATGGAGAATCAAGGCATAGAGGATAACCTCCTACGCGTTTCGAACTATATGTTCTTTCTCAAAGACTCCTTAAAGCCGTTTTTTTTGTTTTATTTCATTTTTTCCCTTTAATATGTGCATCAATACAATCCACACAATGATAAGTAGTTAGATAAGTTGCCAAGCGATCCGTTTTCCTGTGATCGATCTGCGACGATTCGGCTCGGGGGTTCACTAAATGGCTGCAGAGGAGTATTCTGTAGTCAGTGGGACGCACTTGCATATTAATATGACAAAGTTCTGTGGGGAAGATCATGTGACCAGGCAGTCACATGATACAATTGCTGCACTGCTACAGAGAGGGCAGGGCTCAAAAAGGGGTGTGTCAGAGCCTGTTTTAGATTAGGAAGGGGATGTGACTTAGTAAATTGTTGCTATAGAAACACAAAAGACGTTACATTATAATACATTAAAATTATAATTCAGAGTTGTTTAAAAAAATGCTACAAGTATTTTCTCATAGTACAGAACTGATTTATTATTAAAAAAAAAAAAAAAAACACATATGGGACAAATTGTCTTCTAATAAAGGTGTGTGGGGGTGGGAGGAGGGCGTGGCTCTATCCTCAATTTCAAAGATTTCCAAATTAAATATAAACTAGATAAGGAAAAACATTGGAGATATTTGCAAGTGATTATGTCGGAGGGGCAGGATCCGATGGGAATGTCTCCATTTGAGACCTTTTACTTGAATGAAGCTGGGCTGGATCATGGGTTCAACAACAATCTGCAGGCTCCTACTATCACCCCGTGACTCAATCATGCCATCAGTTGGGAGAAGGATTTGGAAACAGGTACGGTCGCAAACAAAATAAAGTTCCACATCTGCACACATTCAGGAGAACACATGAAATCCTAATGAGATGGTATTTAACCCCTTCTAAACTGAGGAATAATGTTCCTGCGGAGTCTGGTCTCTGGTGCTGGAGGAATTGTGGTCACTCGGGTACCATGAGGCACGTTTGGTGTTCATGCCCCAATAATGATTACATCCTGGATTGAAGCTCAAAAAATGTTTTTCAGACGTGTAAATCCTCTTAGTTAATTGCCCCCAGACTGATACCTGTTGCTGAGGTGGGGGCCTGAGTCCTTTATTTCCAAGTAATATGCAACACGTGGCTGTAGGTCAGACAGAGGAAGGCAGACTACAAGAATGCTAATAGTGTAACCGAGTTTATGAAGCACGTAGCAATTGACACTCTAGTACCTTATAATCCTTAACAGAAAGGATCATTACATACATCAACATCAGCCCGGGAACATAACACTCCCCACAATAAGCGCTGTGCGGGTGTATGTCAGAGTCTGTTGCTTATTCCGCCCAATCTTGGGTATAAAGACCCGTGTGATGGTGCTGACACCCGGTTGGAGCGCTTTACTGTATTAGATCAACAGGCCCGTACTTCACAAATGCTTTGGTACTCTTTACTTGTCTCCTGTTGGGGATCCCCTCGGATGGTGTGCCCGCCTCCTGCTGCTTTCCTTGAGTTGCCCATGCTCGAACTCCCGTTTTGGGGATCGATCTGCATGCACACCAGCCAGCGTCCACTACCACTGACGGAATGTTGACTGGCTTCGGATCACCACTGACCAGTCCTGGAATCTCTCAAGCTGCAGCAGCTCACTGAGACAGAGCTGTTCTCCCCCGGGGGCCTCTGTAGCACTCTCTCCTTCGTGTCCTTTTCTTTCCATTGGTGCCCCCCATCCTCTCATCCTTTGCCCTGATTGGGTGTAATGTCTTCTATCCCTCTCCAGGCCACAGAGGCACCTGGGAGTTGTAGTCCTGATCCGGCTGCCTCTTTTAGTCATTGACTTTTAACAGGAACTTGCAGGAGAGAGGAATCAGCCAGTGGCTAACCGCTATGGTAATGAAGGGGTTAAATAGTAGGAACTGCTTTGTTGGTGGTAGAGGGGGTGGGTGACGCTTGTAGTTGTCCCAGGATGGGTGGTTAAACCTCCCGGGTGGGTTGCAGGAAGAGTGAACCCCCTCACTACGCGGCTATGGTGAAGTTAAGTGCCTCAGGCATTTGCAGGATGGGGGACAAGGGGGTGGGATTCTCCTCCATTGGCCTCTGCCAAAGCGTTAATTCCCACAGCAGCGGGCAAACAGCTGGTTACATCTGTTTGTATTTGAAGCAAAACTATTTCCAATCACTGAAAACATGGGAACCAAAGTAAAGCCAGTAAAATCAATTAGCTTGATGTGTTTTTAATAAGATCCTTTTGCAAGGTCTTCTATAAAATTGTTTTTAGAATTGTTAAAATGACTTTTGAAAAGGGCAATACAGTCCACATTGGGTTATTTTATTACCAGGATTTGGTAAATAAACTTCCCACATTGTTACATAGTTACATAAAAAGACATATGTCCATCAAGTTTAACCGATGCTAAACTTAGACGACAGATACTTATCCTATATTTGTATATACAGCATATTGATCCAGAGTAAGGCAAACAAAAAACCCCAGTGAAACATTATCCAATTATATGACAAGCGAAAAAATGTATTCTTTCCTGGCTCCAAATATTGACAATCAGATTTCTCCCTGGATCAACATCCTTCCCATGTTTACTTATTTGGTATATCCCTGAATACCTTTCATTCCAAAAAGATGTCCAACCTTTAATTTCAGATATCTATTGTGTCTGCCATCACAGTCTCCATGGGAAATTATGACAGGACTTTTAAACTCACTAATATAAACTGGTTCCCACTTACTCAATCTGTGCTGTGCAATTTCCTACCCGTCTGAAACATCCTGTGGTGTCTCTACTCTAAATTCAGCTGTCTCACATTTTAATCTGGTCTGTAACTGTTACATACGCCCAAAACATATATTGTCCCTAACTGTCCATGAAATGTCTGTGAATGTCTCTCTGCGATATCATCATGGATGTCCCTCCGACAACATAAACTTAACATGGCAAAAACAGAGCTCCTCATACTTCCTCCCAAACCTGGCCCTACTACCTCCTTCCACAGGCCCTCATTCTCTCTCATCTCGATTACTGTAACCTCCTGCTGTCTGGCCTTCTGGCCTCTCACCAGTCTCCCCTACAATCTATCCTAAACGCTGCTGCCAGAATCGCTCTACTCTTTCTTAAATCTGTCTCAGTGTCTCCCCTGCTGAAATCACAATTCTCCTCCTCACTTGTAAAGCTTTATATTCTTCTGCTCCTCCTTACATCTCAGCTCTAATTTCTCGCTATGCACCATCCCGACTCTTGCGTTCTGCTCAAGGATGTCTTCTCTTTTCTCTCTACCCCTTTTGTATCTAAAGCCCTCTCCTGCCTTAAACCTTTCTCACTGACTGCCCCACACCTCTGGAATGCCCTTCCCCTCAATATCCGACTGGCACCCTCTCTATCCACCTTTAAGACCCAACTCAAAACACACCTCCTTAAGGAAGCTTATGAGTAGCGCTATGAGTGATAGTTTTACACCGTATACATACATTTTGGCCCCTGCTAAATCCTTTCTACCAACCAATTAGATTGTAAGCTCTTTGGAGCAGGGACTACCTTTCCAAAATGTTGTTGTTATGTCTGAAGCACTTCTCTCCTTTATGTGTTATTTGTATTATTTGTTTTTTATATGATTGTCACGTGTATTACTACTGGGAAGCACTATGTGCATTAATGGTGCTATATAAATAAAGACATACATAAATACATACAAGGTGGAGCCATGTATTGTCATTATAAGTCTGTGTCCAGGATATACTTGAAAACGAGAGGTAACTCTTAATGCATTATTTCCTGGTAAAACATTTGATACATAAATAAATAAATAAATATATATATGTATCAAAGAAAAAAAAGTCCTATTAAAATGTAAATGGGACTTTCTTCTTTGATGCACACAGAGGTTATTTTGCACCAAAATGGCTCCACTTTTGCCTTGATACATATGCCGCTAAGTCTTCATCACAAGCATTGAAAACACGCAGTTTTGAAATTCTATAACTGGACGAAGTAGATGATAAAAGAATAAACTGGATTTTCCTCACCAACTTCCCCAACCCCCCCTTCTTTCTGTTTCAGAAAAACTTGTCAAATAAAGATATTAAAAATAAAAACATATATATATTTTTTTTTTTTGTTTAACAAGCTGATTACTGGAACAGGGCAAAATAAAATCATCTCAGTGTTTATATAAAGATAACAGTAAATTGCCCACTTCTTGGAAGCTTAAGGGCCCTCAGGCAATTGATTATTCTATATATAGCTTATTAGCAACACTGTCACGTAGCTGACAGGGGGCGGGCGGAGATCCAGAACGAGGCTAAGACCCGCCCTTGTGAAACCGGTCTATCTCCGCGGCAGTCTGGAAGTCACGTGACGTGAGTCACGTGACAGACCGGGGCCATAGACCCAGGAAGTGAAGCGGGCAGCATGGAGAGATATGACAAAGGGTCTCTGAACGCGGCGCCCGCCCTGGCCCCGGACTTCAGGCAGTAAGTGTTGCAGCTCTCCCAGGCCGGGCCCCGCGTCCCCCTGGGGTTTGGCGTTAGTCTCCCCTGAAAGACACGTCACTGTAGCCCGGCCTGGGATTCCTCCTGAGCTTCAAGGAGAAAGATACAATGTATCAAGAAGAATAGGTGGCTACATAAGCGAGTATTTGAAGGGGAGAAGGACTGGGTTAGGGAGGGGAGAGTTGCTGGGTTAGGGAGAGGAGAGGTTCCGGTGAGAGGAGAGGTGTTTTGCGAGGAGGGGTGTTGGAAGAGGATGGGTGCTGGGAGTGGATATCAAGTGTCCTCATAGCTGAATCTTTAATGTGATCAAGTCTCCAAAGGTTCCTAGGGATGTGCATGGGAAAGGGCTTTGAATGTATGGTAACTTGAGATAAACATCCTTATGTTGCATTTCTCATGTAATCCCCAAATAAATAATCTGAGGCGTTTGGGAATTTGGTGAATATTGGGGCTAATCCTGGGACTGCATGGTTGATAATGCACTGTCGGTGTCCTTGCTGTGGCCTCTAGGATATATGCCTTTTCTGGCCCAGAGTGATATGATCTAATCACTCCCAGTTCCTGAATTACCTCCTGTAGTACTAGTATTTTTTTTTTTTTTTTTTAAACCCACTCACTTCACATTCAATTCACAGGTCGAGTTTGAATGACTGTCACTTTGACCTTTAAAAAAAAAATGAATGATCAATTCTATTATATTTTGTTTCTAAACAAGTGGCACATCCTACCTGAGATTAAATAGAATGAATTCCTTGGTCCATTGTGCTTGTTTTTCATAAATATGAACTTAGATACGTTCTTGGCTTTTAATTGGTTTGTGGAAAGTAGTAGCAAACTTTAAAAAAAAATGCATTACCAAGTGAATTCCTGTAAGTTTTATGCTTAATAGGTCTTGTGGATTTGGTTCTTGCAATAAATAGTTGTTAAACACCTTACCACATGAGTAATCCACATACCTTTACAAACATTCTGTTTTAGTATTCTCCTGAAGAAATATGAATGCAATGTGTTTTTTCTTAAGATGCACATACTGTATGTACTTAACACATCAACTCAGTAGAGCCGGGGTGCTAAACGCCAGTCCTCACCCTCCACCCCCCCACCCCCCATATCAATCATTGAGCCACCTGTGCTGATGCTGGGATATCCTGAAAACCTGACCTGTTGGGGATGTTTGAGGACTGGAGTTGAGCACCCCTGCAGTAGAGTATCCATATGGCTAGTGTTGTGGTCTTCTGTTTTATTAGTGCAGTTGGTGTCCCCCTTTCACAATTTGTATAGAATGGCTAAGGATTAATCTGAATATCCAAACATAGAGTATGTACAAATGCTGAAAGGGGACTTCAGTTCTATTGGCATCGCCATGTGTATACAGCATCAACTGGTTTTAAAGTCTTTGAAAGCCAAAATATTGATCCCTGTGATACTGTTTAATGTAAATAATATACCCTGAGCAAACCAGTTCTCAAGACCAGTTGGTATACGTCGTTTCTGGTGTCACTCACACTTTCGTGGAGGGTGCACAATAAATACAAAATATTACTCTGCCTGAAATCTGTGCCAAATGTTTTTTGTATACAGTAGATAAGTATATGCACGTTTAACAGTGCTCAGTGTTGACATTTTTATTAATAATGACTAGTATTTGTAAATTCCTTTTTAATAGGTCAACATAGGAGTACGTGAATCAGAGAACTCGCACACTCTTTCTCAAAACATCTGCCCCGTTTCATCCCAATCGCAGTGTGCACCACAGCGATAACCTTCAGTAGTTTTCCACTTCCGATAAATGTTTATCGAATATTAATAATGTATTATAATAAATACTATTAATATTAAAATGTTGTGGTAATGGTTTTTTTTTTCCCACCGCAACATATATTGATAAGGAAGATTTTTTTTTTTTTTTTTTAAACTTGACACCAAGTGGAATAGAGCACAATAATGCACTGTACATATGAGTGTGCACATTTAGTTAACATTGTACTCTTGTCTCTTATTTTCCAGGAATGAAGGTTCCTTATTGTCTACGCTAAAGACTCTCCTATTCTTCACTGTTTTAATGATCATGTTGCCGATTGGACTCTACTTCTCTTCGAAGGTCTATGTGTTTGAAGGTCGGTGCTCTCTTTCCCAGTTCATTGTAATAACCATATCAACTTGAATGTGTTTCTTGCATTCTTCGTCCCCTTAGGACAGGGGTGGCCAACTCCAGTCCTCAAGGGCCACCAACAGGTCAGGTTTTAAGGTTGTTTTTGCTTCAGCACAGGTGGCTGTCAATCTGAGCCACCCGTGCTGAAGCAGGAATATCCTTAACCTGACCTGTTGGTGGTCCATGCAGACTGGAGTTTGCAACACCTGCTTTTGGAGATTTTGCATACATTATTTAAACAAACACCATTGTGTTATATTGAGTTATATCACAGATGTAGAGCTTTGATTAAAAACATGGTAAACAGCTGAAAACATTTCTTGATAAGAAATTCAGTTAATGAAATATTAATTTTCCTAAAAAAAAATTTTTAATTTATTTTTTTAACTGGGTGGGGTGTTTGGATTCCTCAACCTGAGAAGACACATTTTGGCTTCTTTATTTACTGTGTTTAAAATTGGGTATTAAGGATTCACTGTTAATTTTTTATTTATTCTGCTTTCCAGCTACACTTGGAATGTCCAACAGGGACAGTTATTTTTATGCTGCCATAGTGGCAGTGGTTGCTGTCCACGTGGTTTTGGCTTTGTTTGTTTACGTGGCATGGAATGAAGGCTCGCGGCAGTGGCGTGACGGAAAAGAAGATTAAGTGCTTCCTTTTTTGTTTTTGACACCTCTTAAAAAAATAAATAAAAACTTTCCTGTTTTCCCTTGGGACAATGAGAAATAAATTACTACTCATCCAGTCTATAGAAGTGTATGTGTTTAGGGTACAGCCAATGACATTTACTTTGTATAGTACTCCTTTTCTTGGAAAATTCAATTCTTGAATCTTATTTGGTAAAATGATACTGAATTTGTTTAGATAGCTATGTTTCTGTACAAAAAAGCTTTTTTTTGTTTTGTTTTTGTTTAATGCATTGTCATTTCAAGCGTCCACCATTCGCAAGTTATGTGAATTCTGTGGTCCTTATTCAGGAAGATGAGAAGCTGGAAGGATTCTAGAGCTATTCATTTAAATGGAGCTAATCTCATAGGGGACTTTGTTGGTGTCACATTTATGAGTATCTGTGTTGCTTGGTGATATGGCGTCCAAAATATATTGAGGTATACGCGTGTGCAAAAATGACTCTTGCAGGTGCTGAAAACTCGATGGTGAAATCCCATAGTAATTAGGCCAAGAGTAACTCTCCAATCTTGGTCAAGTGTTGAGTATTTATTCATTACAGTTCCAAAGTGCTGGGAAACGGGTTCGGGCGAGGAGAATCCTGCTTGTGCAGCCAACACAACGTAGACAAACAAATTCCTCGAAATGCAGGTCTCCTCTAGGACAGAGGTACAAAGTACAGGTCTCCTCTAGGACAGAGGTGAGTGGAGCTCTACTCTGTACAAGTTTACAATGCAATTCTCCATTAATTCTAACAGCCAAGAGCAGAGGAGAAACAACGTTTCAGGTCCCATATGGCCCTTTCATCAGGTGGTGAAAGCTCGATATGGGACCTGAAAGGTCGTTTCTCCTCTGTTCTTGGGTGTTGCAATAAATGAAGAATTGTATTGTGAACTTGTGAGTAGAGCTCTACTTTGTACCTCTGTCCTAGAGCAGACCTGCATTTTGAGGAATTTGTTTTGAGTATTTATTTATCCAATGTTTTGGTCCAACACATTGGACAAACAAGGTTAACACATTGAGGGGTCACCGCTTGTTAACCTGAGAAAGGACTGTTGTGTTGGACCGAAACGGATGAATAAATTCTAACCACTTGACCACGATTGGAGGGTTACTCTTTTACCTAATTTCTTTGGTGATCTGTCGTGCCGTTAACTGGAGTTACACTCCCCATTTCCAAACTTCTAAATATTTGCTGTCTTAATGTAACGTTTTCTTATTGGAATTGCTTCTGGAAACCCAAACGTTTATTCTCCTCTCTGCTGTCTCTTATCCACTCCATTTTATTTAGCAACATTACATGGATTTTGCCCCCGCCTCCCCCCCTATTGTTGGTCTTAAAATTATTGAAGCTTTTGCCCCAACCCCAAATCTGTGTGTAAAATTGATTTTGGTGAACTCGGTAGAATAAAGATACCACAACTATATACAAACCTGTTTATATAAATGTTTATTGCAAACCAGTGTGCATTGCTGCGGATGAAAGGTATAATGTATACATGTCACCCGGCGGAAAAACAGGTGCAAAACAAAAAAAAAAACTGCACCAGATTTATTAAACGGGGGGAAAAAATCCATTAATTGCAACATACTGCACACTAATAATGGCCGGATTGGTTCTGGAGAAGTGTAAATTCCTTGCAGGGTGTGATACTTTTTAGGCGATCAACGGGAGTTATTCACAGGTGTAATTATAGTATATAGTATCTCTCTGCACCCATCCACAATGAGATTCAATAGCTTTATTTTTTTTTTTTTTCTCAAATACTATTGGGCTTTTTTCTCAAGTTGTGTAAAATTCACCATACACTTTAAATAAATCAGCATAGTAATATAAGATAATACTGACTGCAATTTTTTTCCCTCCCTCTCTCCATCCTCTCTCCATCCTCTCTCCATCCTCTCCCCATCCTCTCCCTGGTCTTCTCCTCATCCTTCCTCAGATCCTCTTCTCTCCTTCCTCCCCCCCCTCCCAGCCATATAATCAGCATCCTCAGATCCCCCTCCTCCATGCCTATCTGGATAATGGAGACAGGCTGGGGGAGATGGTATGCGGTGACGGGCCCCCGGCTTAAAGAATTAGCCGGTTTTAAGAATCATTAGAGGCAGATAGCAGCACGTGGTGGGGAGTGCGCTCCTTCCCTGCAGTCCTGCTCTGCCTCAAGTGATTCTTCCGGCTAATTCTTTACCGCCGGGGGGCCCACCACCGCCGCATACCATCATCTCTCCCCCCCCCCGCCTGTCTCTACAGGGGGGCAGAGCACAGGTTATTCAATGCCACTGTGCTGCGGTATGTTTTATAGTTCTGTGGTATATGAGAAGGAAAAAGAATGGCAGGGCACAGTGTAAATGCAGCTTTATGTCAAGCACAACACAGAGCAATGTAAGACCAAACTCGCATGCTCCCAGGCAAAAGCAATTTGACCCCTGCGTTCCGGGGTATGTCGACCGGAGATTCCACTCCTCGGCACTGGTCTACCACACCTCATCTACATGCGTAGCCGGCCGATGAGGTCACAGATGGAGGCGGGGCCACATTCCTTAGCAATGTAGTGAGAGATGTCACAGCAGTCCACTTATACCTTGTTTGAACCCCACGCACTTCACTCAAAGGTGAGTTTCCTCAGGGGTCCATTAAAGGGACCTAAATCAGTTGGTTTAAATTGTATTCACCATTGCTGGTTGCTTTATGCTTCTCTTTTCCCCCCCAAATTGCACAGGAACACATTTGTTACTAAATGTTCTTTGAATTTACGTACGTTGGGTCTTTGACAAGCTTTTAAGATACAGGGCCTCATGCAGAGAGCATAGAATTTTAAAAATGGCGAATTTCATAAAAAGTAGCTTTTTTAGAGAGTTTTATTCTCCATATGCAGAAAAGTGCGAATTCTGCTATGTTTAACATGGATGCGTGTGGCGAGTTTAAATTGGCGAGATGCGCGCTTCAGAAACGTGTAAAAACAAATTCGCGCCTTTTTTTTCCCCTTTACTATAGGCGGCGAGCGCCATCTTGCCATATTTTCGTGGCGCGGCAAAAATGCGAGAATCGCGCCTTTTTTTGGCGCGAACAGCCGCTACTTGCCGTTCGCACCTCTCTGCATTCGGAGAGTTTTAAAAATGGCGCGATGGAGGTTCTCGCCAGCCGCGAGGCGAGTTTTAAACATAGAAATAAAAAAATGGCGCGTTTTTCGCAACTCGCCATTTTATGCCGTTTTCTGAGGGAAATTGAACAAAAAATGGCGAGTTTTGAAATAACGATGCTCTCTGCATGAGGCCCACAGTGCCTGTTTGCAAAGTAAACCATACTACCTATGCTATTTCTCCACCACCTTTAATGTATATATTTTTTTAATTAGGATAATTACAATGTCTTTTTTTTTTAAGATGTTTATCATCTGAGTGACAGATTCCTTAAAGGTACAGTCCCACTTTTTCTGCTCAAACAATATTTTACAGATTGCATTGGCCCTCCCTATTTCGTCAAAACCCCCACTCACCAGAGAGACATTATCCGGCGCTTTTCTGTTGGAAAATAATATCAACGGAACAGCCACTAAAAGAAAGGTTTTTCTGTTTGTGCCCGAGAAAAGTGGATTGCTGTTGTTCCTTTTGCAAAGTTAAATTGGCAACTTTATGCATACAAGTATAAAACCATAACCTGGCACGAATAGCTGATTTTGTAAAAAATAATTGAGCAAACTATTTCCTGGCATGCTCAAACCGGTTGGACAGAAAAAGTGGTATGAGTGCGAGCTGTATATTAATACAGCACCTTTCAGGCATAAACCAAGTTGTAACTTCTGCAGTTTTATCCGGCGGTGCAGGGCAGTTTTATGCAGCGGTGCAGGGCAGTTTTATCCGGCAGTGCAGGGCAGTTTTATCCGGCAGTGCAGGGCAGTTTTATCCGGCAGTGCAGGGCAATTGTCTCTGGCAGTGGAGGGCAGTTTTATCCGGCAGTGCAGGGCAGTTGTCTCTGGCAGTGCAGGGCAGTTTTATCTGGCAGTGCAGGGCAGTTGGATGTTGATTTGCATTGCTGAAAAATGTTTGCAGTAATTACTTGTTATGAATCAAAAAGATCATCACTATTTAATAATTCAAGGTACTTACTCCTCCCATTCTAATCCCAAACTAGACCACCATGATGTATGAAGGCAGTGGGGCTCAACTTCAGCCCTCAAGACCCCCCAACATGTTGGGATATCCCTGCTTCAGCACAGGTGACTCAATCAGTGGCTCAGTCTCTTAAACTGGGATATCCTTAATCTGAACTGTTTGGGGGGGTTTTAAGGACTGGAGGTGAGCACCCCTGCATTAAGGGCATATTTTAACCCCTAAAGCAACAGCTTGTGTCATACTGTATGTGTATTTCGGGATGACACTACACTTGTATTCATGTTGAATTCTTATTTTAGATCCATCTACAAATAACTGGTGACTAGGTCACCGAGATGTTAAACACATCTGTTGTATAAAGCGCGTGTATAACATTTGTATAGAACAGATGTTGTTCCCTGCAAAGAATATTTTTATTTTGCAGGACCAGCACTGGGTGTGGGCATACTGCGACTGGCAACTGCCAATACTTTTATACTTCTTAGCTTATGGTTTTAATGAAAGAAAATCCCTGTCAAAAGAATGTCTCCTGTGGTGGGCAGATATGCTGAAGGACCCAGATTACATGCACTAGTAACTCTAACCATGATGATTGTTGTGTGTCAAAGGAAGATAGGCTGAGCTAAAATGTATCAATGGTGAGTGTTTTCAGGATATCCCTGCTTCAGCACAGGTGGCTCAGTCTTTGACTGAGCCACCTTTGCTGAGACAGGGACTGATTGAGCCACCTATCCTGAAAACCTGACCTGTTGGGGGTGTCTTGAGGACAAACCGAAGCTTGTAAAGTTCCTTTTAGATCAGGGCTAGCCAGCTCCAGTCCTCGAGCCACCAACAGGCCAAGTTTTCAGGACATAACTACTTCAGCACAGGTGGCTCAATCAATGGCTCAGCTGAAGCAGGGATATTCTGAAAACCTGCCCTGTTGGGGGTACTTGAGGACTGGAGTTGGCCAGCCCTGTCTTAATATGACCATATCCACACAACTACTTGTTGGTCCAATTAAAGGTATCATACCCCCTACTCCCTCTCCCTCCTGTGTTACTACACGGAGCAAAAATAAAAAGTGACATTGTCAGAATTGCTGCTTTAAAAGGGCACAGTACGGAGCAATATCATTTACACACCCAGTCAGTGGTGCTGTTACCATAACTCCTTATTTTAAAAAACCCCCCACTAAAAGCCTTCCATAGACGCGTGCACAGAAGGTGTTCATCGCTTGCGCATCCACAGTTGCCTTTTGTTCGCGCATGTGCGAGCTCTGATCGTGTAACGCTCACACACGCGCGGTCGGCGCTCATCGCTCGTGCATGTGTGACAGGAAATCCTGGCCCTTTTTTAAGTTATTTCAAAATTCCTGCCGGACATGTTCGGGGAAAATACAGACAAATGGCAGCCCTGGACCATGGCATTATTGTGTCCGTAGCTAATGAGGTTCTCCCGGTTGAATCCTCTTTACTTACCTTGCCAGCTTCTCAAACAATAGCTGCACTGTAATATACTTGGTGTGGACGGGTACCATGGCCAGTCTTTAGAGAACAGCAACACAAGGGCGTTCAAAGTTGGGAATGAAATCCGAGATTCTCGCCACGCTTTCTGCGACTTTTTTTTTTTGTACTATCCTAAAATATAAATCAACTATTAAAACGCGATCTGCTCCTGCGAGACCTCGCTTTTAATGTAGGTCTTTCAGTATTTCGCTCAGGCCTATTTTGAGTGAAAAGCCCGGGATTTCTTACCCCACTGCAATCTTACCAAGGGCGTCGCTAGCCGAAAATGCGCTTTAAGGCCTCGGATAGAGTGGTCGCGCACGGCGTTGTGCCGCGCCTGTCGGCTGAGCGACCTGTGGACTGACATCCACAGCGACGGGGAGGTGTGGCGTCACATGGCTGGTTCACCCTCATTGGCTGAACCGCTCACGTGACCCGGCCGTCACATGACCAAATCAAATCTTTTGTCTCCTGAAAAATCTGCGTCGGCGTCCCTTCCTCGCTGGCACGCTCGCGCGCACTATGGCCGGCCCCATAGATCCCCTGCATTTTGTTACAGCGCCAAGGCCGCAGACTAACCCTTTGAATGCTGGAAGAGATTGAATGTAACACATTGCGTAAATATGCTAAAGATTTAACCGCTTGGCATAGGAGGGGTTAAGGCAGTGGTTCTCAACTCTAGTCTTCAAAACCCTCCCCCCCCCCCCCCAACAGGTCACATTTTAAGGATTACCCAGCTTCAGATGTCTCAATTAGTGGCTCAATCGAAGAGCCACCTGCGCTGAAGCTGGGGTATCCTAAAAACCTGACCTTTTTGGGGGCCATGAGGACTGGAAACTGAGCCACCTGCGCTGAAGCTGGGATATCCTTTAAACATAAACTTTGCGGGGGTGGGGGGTCTTGAGGACTAAGCCACTGAATGAGCCACCTGTGCTGAAGCAGGGATATCCTTAAAACCTAACCTGTTGGGGGTTTTGAGGATTGGAGTTGAGAACCCCCTGGGTTAAGGAAATCTATTGTTCCTTCGTCTGACAAGTCGCTGCGTCCAAATCAGTATATTGCGCTGTAATTGAATCGTTAGGAGTTCAAACTGTGAGCGTTCAACAAAGTTAATGAGGTAAAAATGACTGAAATTGGTAAATCTGCCGTTCAACAAGTACGTTTTTAGTCTGCCTTAGAGCAGCGGAGAGGGGTCTATATGTACATTGTCCACTTTTGTTAAAACCTTAAAGTCGACGCTGATCGCCATTTTGTCTCGCATCATTTTTTTTTTACGTTAAGCGATATCTTCTCGCCCTTCCAAACACTGTCTTTCTTTTTAAAAGGAGGCGGTGGGGGGGGGGGGGGGGGGGGCGGGGGGGGGTGTGTGTGTGTGTGTTTCTTTTAAGAGGTTTTTATGAAGCTCTCCCCACAGCCCAGTGCAGTCTAAAAGTTACCATGGTAACCTCAGAAACTAGAGATGAGGAAAATCATGATCTTTCACACTAGAAAAACATTAAAAAAAACAAAAAAAAGAGCCGGGCTTCTTCGTGTTTGAAATATGCTTAGGCCTTGATTATACCCGGTCCGTGCGAGCGCCCTCGTGACGTCACTAGAGCGATGCGCGCGCCTGAAAACTGCACTACAGGCAGGAGGCAAACTGAGGAGAAAGGGAGGCGTGGCCGTGAGCGGTTCACCCTCATTGGCTGAACTGCTCACGTGACGCAGCCACTTCGCACCAAAATAAAAAATGAAAACCTGCTCTGCAGCGGTCGCACCGTGTGCAAAGTATACGCAACTGCAGTAGGTTACGTTAATTTGTTCGGTATCGCGCACCCGGCCGCCGCCGGCGCGGCCTTATAAACCCTTATAGGCTTCTGGGAGCGATTGCTGCTTTTACATGCATCAATAAATCAAACTTATATAATCAGAAAGGCACGTGACGGTATTTATATTGAGATATGGCAGTGGTATCTTCTGCTTAATTCTGCACAGACTACATCATTGAAATATCTAAAAAGACATCAAAGAGAAGAAGAGAAATACAGAAAATCAGGTCACTGCGGTATGAAGAAGAGAGGTTGTTTGAAGAAGGAAAGGCTTTGAAAAGCATAAGCATTATGTAAAGTTCCATTTAACATTGCCGGAGATGTGGGCGAGATGGGTGACCTACAAAATGCTCCTCAGTGCCAGAAAGCATTCCCTTTTTCTAGAAGGCTTTGCAGCATCATGTCAAACGCAGCAATGCCACAACGTCCAGCGGCAAAACGTGCAATACGGGTGCACAAAATGGCAGCAAATTTAGCAACGGATAAAAATAGAATGTCATGCTTATGTGTGCAATTTCACAAATGTGATACAGTATTGTGTGTGTGTGTGTGTGTGTGTGTGTGTCCACACCCTTAAATATAGGGATTAAGGGACAGCCTGCCTGCGATTCTGATCCTTAGTAACCCTAGTCGCAGATATCAATCACCCTGGTCTACTTAATTATTCATAGGGTGGAGGGTCTAACCACCTGCGCCTGGACTGATCCCAAACCCCTGTGTCGCTCCTGGACTGGGAGAGAGTAAGATAGTAACATCTATATCCAAGAGATATCTAAAGACTAAGGCGATGACCAAAAATAAGATGGGAGAATGAAATCAGAACATTTGTTGAAGCAACCTGGAGAAGAGAAGTATGTGTGTGTGCGACCCCGTCACACCTCCCTCCAAATAAATTAGGGAGAAATACCTGTGCTGAAAAAGAAACACACGAGGTACCCGGCTGGGAGATATGCTAATATCTATGCAAAGTATATTTAAATGAGTCCCATCCTACACTTCCTAAAAGGATTTCCATACTAATCACACATGTAGCTAATCTTGCTATTAGCGTATCTCACGCTATCTCAGGTGGGCCCCACAAAGAACATTAAACTGTCAACCATGAAGTGGACGTGGTCTGCTTTTAAAGGAAGCCAGGGGGAGGGAGCTACTACAGGTACTAGCACTCATGTTGGTATTACATGGAGGTGGCTATGATATTACAGAACAGAAGATACTTTCCTCCGTAGGGGGTGCTTTGTAGCCGCTAATCTAGCAGGGCTCATGTAATGGCGGGGTTTCAAAGATTCCATGCCCTGCGGACCAATAGGAAGCTGTGATGTCATCAGGTTTGGCTTCCTATTGGCCCACGTGGGGGGCTTTAAACTTTGCCATGATACCGGCACCTCCTATAAGAACGATTGCTAAAGATATAGTAACCCACCCAGATGCAGCATAGGGATTAAAGTAACCCACCCAGATGCAGCATAGGGATTAAAGTAACCCACCCAAAAGCAGCATAGGGATTAAAGTAACCCACCCAGAAGAAGCATAGGGATTAAAAAGTAGCGCTGCATTTTGTAAACTTACAGCATTCGTTTCTTTTCAGCTATACTTGAAGTCCTTTGAACGTGAAAGCTGTAAGCCGTCTGCCAGGGGACCTACGAAAGTTCTTACATCCAGCCCCATACTGTCTCCCCTTTCTTGGGCTGACTTTTTGATGTACTGTAAGTGAATGTAGGAAGGACAGTCTTTTTGGAGCAGAATGGTGCTCAGTACATTCTCATTAGTATAAGATATGTGCCAGTTATATAACCACTTCTGTGAGTAATAGGGCAAATATATATGCTACAGCTCCACTGAAAGTTTTCTGAGGATTTTTGGTATTTTAAGATTACAACCACGTCTCGGTGTGGCCCATCTGTAGGTCCTAACACTGCGGTACCTGCAAAACACTCTCATAGCCTCTCTCGTGGAGGTGCAGCTGTCCTTAATAGACTGGTGTGACGGTGCTCGTCTCAAATCAGGAAGCGGACCCGCAGGGCTGAGGTAGGGATGCAAATAAACCCACCACAACCCAGGGACAGAGTCCTGTAAGAGTATCCGTAGTCGGTATGGAAGCAGGGGTCAAGGCTGGTGGCAATGGTGCAGAATCCAGGGTACTGGCAAAATGTCAAGGCAGGCGGCAGTGGTGCCAAGTCCAGGCAACAGGCAACAGGCAAAAGGTCGAGGCAGGCAGAAAGCAGCGAGGTCGGGGTCACGGTCTGGGGTCAGCAACAGGGAATCCAAACGGGTAGCAGGAAAAGGCGACAGCAAAGACCGACAGGAGGTGCAAAAACGCAGAACTTTGCTCGGCGACTCCCACCAGGAAGTGCAGCCTTATACAGCAGGCTGCCAGTAACCAAAATCCATTAACGGATTGTATCAACTGGCGTTTTTTTTTTAATGAATCCACTTGGTTTAAAACCGTCCAAATCCGTTTGCGGATTTTATGCTGCAAAACGGATTTTGGGGGGGAAATGCATGAAAATCCGGGAAGCAGATTTGGGCGGATGCGCCGATCTCTAGTTTTGCGTTCTGATTTTACAGGGGCTGCGTGTGTTAATTTGGAGATTTTTGAGTCCTACTCCCTGGTTTCAAGCTCGCCCATCCCACCTTTTAAATGGTATTACTGGCAAGGCAACTGCGAAAGACCAGTCTATTAAAGACAGCTCTCACTCCATTAGAGAGGTTATAGGAGCTTTTTCCAGGTGCCGCAGTGTTCGGACCTACAGATGGGCCGTACTGTGACATGGTTGAAAGATTAAAATACTTTGGCTAAAGATTTGAACTAAATGACCCTTGCTTATGAGAAGATAAACAGATAAGTATTTAACTATATAATGTGTCATATTGGATGTAGCACTGGGGCTTTTTTGTCTTTTGCTTTTAGATTTGATAGAGATTACAGAAAACGATATTATTTTTTGTTTGAATTTTTTCGATCTCTCTCTGCACACGTTTGACTTTTTTTGTGTGCAAACTCAAACTACTGCTTAGTTTATTAAAAAAAAAAAAAAACAAATATGAATAAATAAACTCGCAAACAAAAAAATAAAAACGGATCTGAGAAGCCTTTTCTCCGGCCTCTGTCTGCATTTTGCTCCGTTTTGAAAATTCTTTCTGAAACTCCGCATAAATCGAAAGCCAAATTCGGGACGTTTGGATTTCAAACCAGCGAATGCGCCCAAGCCCTAAGCACAATATCAACATATCGCAAAGTAATGGCCTATTTTTAAGTGCTGCGTATCCTCCTGTCTTTGAATTCAATATTTGGAGTGTATACTATTTTTATTATAAAATGCATAACATGTAGATAACGATCCCTTCAGTAGGGAATTAATTCACAGCGAGTTCTATCATTTGACTTAACGTGCATTCTTTTGTATTCTAATATAAATGTGTCTGGTCTAAATCATTCATACTTTAAACTTGTCCGAGCACAGTATTGGCCTCAATATGAACATTGGCAAACAACTTGCAGCTGGTCAGCCTTGCCCACAGTAATGAGTAGACAAACAGCATTGATTTGTGCAGAGAAGAATGGAAGGCCTTCCATGTGTGTGCTGACTTTCCATGACCTGCCCACTTTTTCCTGGTACATGTTATGTAAGACATGACGTGGCAGTCTGAGCTGAGGGTGGCCTTTTAATGTTACGTGGTATTTGGAAACTAGGTTAGTAGGTCAGGTACAGCAGCTTCTGAATGTCTGCCAGCTCGTATTTTTTTTTTACACACTGTTAATAATGTAGTGACCTTCCATGCTAAAATGAGCCTAGCATGGCCAATGCTTGGAAGGTCTCTTTGATTTGAACTTTGATTATTGCTACTGATGTTTTGTGCTTCTTGCTGGTAAACACTCAGCATATTACCAACTTAGATTGTAAGCTCTTCGGGACAGGGATTTCCATTCGTATTGTGTGATTTGGTTTGTTGCACTTATTGTTCTATAATTCCTTGTAATGTGTTGTCTCTCTTTTAAATCGCCAAGTACAGCTGTGGGCGCTATATAAATAAAGTTATAAATGCGAATGCAACAGCGTACCAAATACAGCTGAAAGGCATACTTTTGTTTCACTGTAATGCGCACTGCTTGATTGGTTAGTTTGTTAAACATATACCCCCAATGTTTGCTAATTGGTGCCATTCATTTAATGAAACGCGTATTTACAGTATTTTAGAATAGTGCCTTCGTAGACTAAAATGAACGCCCTGGAATGGCATCAAATCTCCCAGAAAACCAAGGCACGCAAAAGCCAAGAACACTGATGTGTGAAATAGGTTTATTCGTTGTCCTTGGGTAGCTCCATACACTGGGCTCTCCAAATTAGAACTCAAATGCACTTGTCAAATTTGCTCTTGTGTTTTATAGGCTCGCCAACATTATACAACTGACACTGCATTACTTCACATTCCATTTCACATAGATCACATTGATTTGTATTGGTTAAAAGGCAATAAAAGAAATTGCTGTACTGGGTTTGCTTTCAAGAAAGTCGAAACAATTTATATACGTAATAGAGTGTCCTTCAGCCACACATGCGTAGGGAAGGACAGACCCCTATTTAAATATTAAAAAAGGAAAAAAAACTATATTTGCAGATAAGTAGATTCCACCGTCAGATGTTGATCACTGGTCTTCAATATAAATAAAACAGTACTGCAGTGCATGCGTTTTGCAGTTGCATTTGCTGCACCAATACAAGTCTCTACATCAGTGGTTTTCAAATGTTTTGGGTTAAGGAAAGCTATAATTATATTGTGAAATTCTGAGGAACCCCAACCCTCTCTAATAGCGCGTGTGAGATCAGATGCATTGAAACGAACCACAACCCTCTCTAATAGTGCGTCTGAGATCAGACACATTGTAAGGAACCCCAACTCTCTCTAATAGCGCATCTGAGATCAGATGCATTGTAAGGAACCCCAACCCTCTCTAATAGCGCGTCTGAGATCAGATGCATTGTAAGGAACCCCAACCCTCTCTAATAGTGCGCCTGAGATCAGATGCATTGTAAGGAACCCCAACCATCTCTAATGGCGCATCTGAGATCAGATGCATTGTAAGGAAACCCAACTCTCTCTAATAGCGAGTCTGAAATCAGATGTATTGTAACGAACCCCAACCCTCTCTAATAGCGCGTCTGAGATCAGATGCATTGTAAGGAACCCCAACCCTCTCTAATAGCGCGTCTGAGATCAGACGCATTGTAAGGAAACCCAACCCTCTCTAATAGCGCATCTGAGATCAGATGCATTGTAAGAAACCCCAACCCTCTCTAACAGCGCGTCTGAGATCAGATGCATTGTAAGGAACCCCAACCCTCTCTAATAGCGTGCCTGAGATCAGATGCATTGTAAGGAACCCCAACCCTCTCTAATAGCGCGCCTGAGATCAGATGCATTGTAAGGAATCCCAACCCTGAAAATTGCCTGGGGAACCCAAAGGTTCTTTGGAACCCCCGTTGAAAAACACTGCTCTACATGCCATAGGAAAGCACTGTCTTCATTTCTCAATGGCGCAACATATAATAATAATAACCGCTCATTAGTGACTTGAAAATCAGATATAGCCTTGTCTTTGATAGTGTTGGACAGGCTACTGTACCATCAGCAACAATGTGATACCACCAATACTTGTATGTGCTACACGATTTACATTGGGCAGAACACTCAGGGAGGATCAAACTGAGACAAATTTATAACACAAAACTCCAATGACCCACAATACATGCTTAGGTGGTAGTTACACAATGTATTTATTTATCAAATATTTTAACAGGAAGTAATACAGCTTCAAGTATGTCCTGGGCACAGAGTTATGATGACAGATACATGGTTACAAATACATGGGTACAATAGGTGAACAGGGTTGTACATTATATATAAAGACATTGCATTTTGCAATTTGATAAGTGGAAGAACTGGAAATGTTTCAGGAAAATATTGTGTTTATTATAAAGATGGATAGCAATTCAAGTTACTGCATCTGTACCAGCACCGGATAAACACGTGAGTTAGACAAGATCAGCAAAAGTTTGAAGCAGACTGCGCACAAGCTTACGTCATAGGGCCGTTCTATACTGCCGGGGCGTGGTACGCAGTGCGTGCGCACGGCAGTTATAGATGGCTGAGGTCAGCCAGCCCTTCTATACAAGGGCCGCGCACGGCAGGGAGTGGGGAGCCGACAGACAGCGGCAAAGACGGGGAAAAGATGATTTCACGCCGCTACCGGCGCTCAAATGTATATGTGTGTGTGTGTGTGTGTGTGTGTGTGTGTGTGAGTGTGTATGTGTGTGTCAATGATTGCACAAATAAAATAAAAAAATATTTATTAAACTTTTTTTTCTTTAATAAATCTTATTTGTGACTTTTTCACTCACACAACCCATGCACACACATATACTCACACACATACACACACATACACACACATACACACACACACACACATACACACACACACATACACACACACACATACACACACATACACACACATACACACACATACACACACATACACACACACATACACACACACACACACATACACACACACACACACACACACATATACACACACACATGCACACACACACATGCACACACATACACACACACACAACCCATGCACACACATATACTCACACACATACACACACATACACACACATACACACACATATACTCACACACATACACACACACACACACAGTACCTGCAGCTCCCGGCTCTATAACAGGGAAAAGCATGCGGCACAGGCACGCACGTTCGCACAGGCACGCTATTATACATTATTTCACTTATTGGATTATTATTTTTTGTACAAAAAACTGTTCAACATCAAATGCTTTTTATATTTAATTTTTTTTTTTAAATACATTGTAATACTTAATATGTCTAATCAACTATTGTAAGTGAATGCTCGGCAGAGCTGAGGTAGCCGGTGTCGCTTGGAGTGATGCAGAATTACATCTATTGAGGCGATCTCGTGAATCTCGAGTTGGCGAGAATAAACCTGCGACTTATTTGAAGCAGTTTTGCCTTTTTGAGTTAACGGAGTGACTAGAATTCCAGCGAGGTTGAAAAAACAGGGAATAGGCACTGCCGAATGAAAAAATGAGGCTGGCAGTAGGTATGAAAAATGAATCTTCTTTATTGGACATATTAGCCAACTTTAAAATAGCACAAAAATCCTCTGACGTGTTTCTCGCCTCCTGGGCGCTTTATCAAAGAGTTTCTTGGACTTGTGTCTATATATTGTCGGCACCACACACAGATATAGGCTACTTATATATTGCCTACAATGTATCTGTCTGTTCCCACTACTTTCAATTGTTCATTCATTGGACTCACACACTCTGCACTATATTAGAGCACACACGTGAGACTTGTGTCATATATCTTCATTCTAGAATTCCAGCGAGTTTGTAAATACGGCGACATTTGTGCCACACCGCACGGATTTGCAGAGCCGGAATGAAATTGCTTCTAAAAAAAAGCCTTCCTGGCCCGGTTTGTGCAGGAGAGAAGGGCTTTCAGAATATGGCGACTTGCATATCCGAGTGAAAAGGGCTATTTCCGCATTAATATGCACTTCTGGCAGCTACTAGAATAGGACCCAGAGACTTAGAAAATGTGATCATTTCGTACGGCCTAGGACATTTGGTCACTGCCGTTTCACCGCGATATACCCCGCCGCTGCCCACCACTAAGACTAGTGCCTAAACCCCCTACCCTAATGCTTTACCCTGAAAACCCTACCCTAAGCCCTTACCTTTAAACCCCCTACCCTAAGCCCTTATCCTAACACCCCCTACCCTAAGCCCTTACCCTTAAACCCACTACCCTAAGCCCTTACCCTAAACTCCCTACCCAAAGCCCTTACCCTTAGACCCACTACCCTAAGCCCTTACCATAAATTCCCTACCCAAAAGCCCTTACCCTTAAACCCACTACCCTAAGCCCTTGCCCTAACACCCCCTACCGTAAGACCTTACCCTTAAACTCCCTACCCTAAGCCCTTACCCTATCATCCCTTACCCTAACCGCTAAAACCTCTTAAATTAACCCCTTACCCGAAGCACTAAAACCCCTTAAATTAACCCCCTACTCTAACCGCGAAAACCCCTTAAATTAACACCTACCCTAACCCGTAATAAAACTTACCTTAGAAGCGGGCTGCGGAGGGGATTCCAGCGGCTGCGGAAAAATGTTCCATTACGCATTTCATAGAAGCAATAGGGTTAATTCTAACAGTAAGAAGAAAATCATTATTCTCAATAATCACAGCTGGCCCGAACATTTATTAATTATATGAGAACATGCCTGAGACAGAAACGAAAGAATATAGCAAATGCAGAGATGTCATGACTGCTTAACGTGTCCCATAATGCAGCTTATCCCATGCAAGCTATATTTTCCTAATGGCTATGCAGCTACAAAACGAGTCCGTTGATGAATATATTGCCAGTTTGAGAATCTTAGGAAAGACATGTCAGTTCTATGATCTTGGAGATGCCACCGAGCGGCAGCAGCAGCAGTTCATTGCATTCGGAACATCTGGCAAGTTGCGCAGACCTGCTCTGATATAAGTCTGATATAACACTGACGGAGCTACAACAATATGCCAGGAGTCTTGCACTCTCAGAAATACATGGTGATGGGCATGCGCAGAGAGAGAGAGACCAGCATATTGGGAGAAGCAGATCTGAAATAGTGTAGGCGATCCCATCCAAGTAAAGAGTGCCCAGCAAAACTTAAAATGTGGACCTCTTGTGGCAAAATGAAACACACTTCAGTACTGTGAAAATCCAATGGGGAGGGGGAGGGGGAGGGATACCACCTTTCTTTGACACTGTCCCCTGGCTTCAAACACTTAACACCCTACCTTATCTACAGTAAATATCTGTTGTTTTTTTTTTTCCTCTCTCCACACTGTTTTAGCCATAGATTCATTTGTATATCAGTATTGCTTGACCTGAAGAAGAGAGGATAACTCTCGAAAGCTTGTCCTATGACATAAATTGTTAGTCCAATAAAAAAGGTATCACCGAATACTGGAGAACTCATTTATTCTGCACTATATATATATATATATATATACAGTATATATACAATATATATATATATATATATATATATATATATATATATATATATATATATATATATCAGGGAAAGTAGAACACTCCTATAATACACAATACCAAGGTGTCCCAGAAGTGAGGGTGGAATTTATTTAGACGGTGATCGACGTTTCCATCCCCAATGGGGAAAGGCGCATTAGAAATTCTAAATGAAAACAATGACTTCTACTTGTGCAAATGAAATCAACCATGGAAGAATGTGTAGTATACAATATTAATGTTGAACCTTCGTTTTAGTTAGATGTCATTAGGGAGAAATCATTCTTTGTGGGAGACATTGAAGTGTACTGTGCAAATGTCAACCCTGTGTGCGCAATTATTATTTGCAACAGTGATGCTGCCTTGTCAGTAACAGTCCTTGAAGCTTTTTGTTATTGTTGCAGATGATTAATGGGAAGTATGAGTAAGATTATTGAATAATTGACTATTCAAACAGCTTCTGCTGCATATACAAGACGTAACCATCCATGATTAATTATTGTTGTGCATGAAATGTATGTTATCTCCAATTTATAGTCTTCCTATATTTTCTTAAAATATATTTTGGCTTAATATAACCCTAACCATGTTATATTCCAATAAATATAAGATGAAAGTACATTATAGCAGCATTACAGTGAACAAAAAGGAGTATGCCTTGTATATATGCTAACAGGAGTCATTTAAATATACCTTGCATATCCTTCTAGCATAGATCTCAGGAGTGCTCCTTTTTGTGCACAGGTCTCACCCCATGTTTGAGGAGATTATCTCCTCCGCTCCCCCCACCCCCCTGTGCGCTCCCCCCTCCGTCCTATCCCCCTCTTCTCCGTCCTATCCCCCTCCTCTCCCCCGGTATAGAATTTCTTTCAAGCATATTGTCTTCTTTATTTATAGTAACCAAAAAGTAATAATTAAATAATTAATAGCATTAAAAACAGGAAATTGTGACAGACGGACCGGATAGTACTACACAGTAAATGAACTAGTGCAGGGGTGCGCAAACTGGGGGGTGCAAGATTTTCTGGGGGGGAGGGGGAGGCACGGCTGTTACACAGGCCCTGCTCTTCCCCGAAGGCATTTAAAATAAATGCCAGGGATTGTGTGAGGCCTCTGTCACTTATCACTTACCTGGAGTTGGGGGGCTGGGTGGGGCGTGAGCCAGAGGAGAGAGGATACAGGGGGACGTCTAAGAGAAACTTTGTGCACCCCTGGACTGGTGTCTCGAATTAAAGTGCGCTAACAGAATTTCACAACATCTTCTCATTGGAATATTTGTCCGTGAAGCAAATGTTGTCTAAAACTCTGCAAATAATTATCGAATTTTGCCAAATTCGCTCATCTCTAATCTTGGCCAGGAAGGAGGTAGAGCACATGAGGAACACTGGATGAGGACAGATATTGTAGAACAGGGGTCTTAAACTCAGTCCTCAAGGGCCACCAACAGGCCAAGTTTTATGGATATCTCTGCTTCAGCACATTTGGCTCAATCAGTCCCAGCTTCAGCACAGGTGGCTCAATCAGGGGCACAGTCGAAGAGAGCTAAAGCAGGGATATTCATAAAAGCTGGGCTGTTTGTGACTGAGTTTGAGACCCCTGCTGTAGACGGTGTACGCAGAATTTAACACTGGATACAGGGAACAGATTATTAAAGGTCGGGAGAAGGTTTTCTACAATTCTTCACATATCTCCAAAATGAACATTCCATGAATTCAGTGTTCATTAACAGGCCTCATACTATAGAATGACGTGTAGAAGTAGGCCCCAGGCAGTAAGCAGAAGACTTGGGGGCATGGACACTGGGTTTAAAAAGTCCACTCTCCAATAACGGTCTCACAAGAGAAAATGTACAAAAGTACATTAGGCAGGAACATCCAGATGTTCTCATGGCCTAATACGGAGACTGTGCAAGGTACAGACAGACAAGAACTGGACAAAGTAGAACGGGAAACACAAGGCAGGATCTTTCTATAGGTCTTCACTAAGTGTCACTGAAAAACAACTTGCAAGGATGCTCCAACACTGAGCATCAATACTTGAATCTAGTGAAAAATGCAACCCTGCTTCATCACTAGCAACCAATGGTGTGGCCAGGACGTTTAGCTGCTGTCCATGGTACTGAAGAGGCCATATTGACATTCCACCATGTGTTTGTACTTGTCTTTTACTTACTGTACAAAATGCAGGCCTATTGTAAAAGGAAAAGGCAAATAAGAAAAGAAAGTAAAAATAATGGAAAATGAGTTTGTGGATAGATGAGAACACAGCTGCAAGTGATGTGCGGGAAACATGATGTGATATTAGTAAGGGCTTATTTCCAGGTATGCTTCGGGAATTCGAATGGTTCATTATTTACTGCATGTGATGTCTGTTTACTGTTTGAAACCACTTTCTGTAAATGAGATTTGATTAGATTACACAATACTTGCACCTGCCTGCTTCAAAGAGAAGATGATGAAAATGGTACGTTGATCATGTGATATTTCTTTTTTAACACAACCTTTAATGCAGGGGTGTTCAACTGCAGTCCTCAAGACCCAAGAACATGTTAGGTTTTCAGGATATCCCTGCTTCAGAACAAAGTCTTTGACCTTGACTGTCAGTCTTTGACTGAGCCACTGATTGAACCACCTGTGCTAAAGCAGGCATATCCTTTAAACCTGACCTGTTGGCGTGTCTTGAGGACTAGCGTTGAATCTCAAATCTAAATCAATAACTTTATTTTTTAATCAAATGTTCAACATTGAAGAAATAATTTTAAAAAATGTATTGATAGCTACATATTTCCATACCACCTCTTACAAACAACAATTGTGGTAGGTTCATATTGACATCAAAATTTATATTTGGTTTATTAAGTCTCTCTCTCCTGCATTGCAGGACAATGCCATTACTGGATTGACAATAACTCTCAATGTTTGCTAAACACAGTTGCCTAATTTCAGATGTCTTAAAGCAGGGGTACAATTTATACCTGTCACCAAAATATAACTGTCAATATGCTAGCTGAGGTTAGAATTGCAGTACATGTTTCCCGGTGCATGGATTGCGACCCAAATAGTATTTTTTATGTATGTCCTAAACATATTTGAATCCCACAATAGCATTCAGTTGACGTTGCATGGAACAGTGTATTCTACTGGATGTACAGTATTGTACTTACTGATGTGCATTATTGTATAGTAACCTTCACCTACAGATAAATATGCAGTCAATAGACAGATGGTAGGACTAGCTTTCCATTAGACTTCTTTAATTGACATCCTTGTGTTTATATCTTGTGACATCAGAACTAAGCCTCCAGCTCAAGGTAAGCTCCTAAATAAGGCAGATAAGCCTGCGTGGCAGATAATCTCACACACATAGTTAAATGGAAATTACACCGATGGAATATTATAGTGCAACTAATATCAAACACTATCAGAAGTGGATATTACTGTATCATTGATAGTAACCATTCAAACACATTACAAGCGTTACAACAATACACATTAGCAGCAATCTCATTCAACTGCTCAATCCATTCTATACAAACAAATACTTACAGCACAAACTGACAAGCAAAGGCAGGTGTTGGTTTGAAATGGGCAATAAACTTATTTATTCCTGTTAGTCCCAATACCCACAATGCTTTATGTTTTACTAATGGTATCATACTACTCATGTTAAATTGACCCAGTGCCATAGTTGCCTATAATGCTTCTTTAACTTTAATAGGTGCTCTTAAAAAGTGGTCATGTGGGAAAAGCATATCCGGATTAAATGGTCCCAACTTGTTTCTACATTTTAATGCAATGTTAGAGGAGCAATTCCTCCTAGTTCCCCCTCCCCCATTTACAGGGGGAACTGGGACTCCCTCTGAGCCAATCGTCACTATTTTCAGCTGCAGGGACCCACAATACTGACTAGTGAAGTTACCGGGTTAATAAAATGGCTGCCAAATCTCGGGCCAATAGGAAGCTGCAACATCATTGGTGTACTTTCTATTGGATGACCATTTAAATCCCCATTAAAAACCATTAAGTAACTTGACCAGTAAGTATCTCGGGAACTGGGGAGTCCCCGGAGCTGAAAATTGGATTGGTTAATCTCTGGGACACTCCCTTTGGTTTCAGTCCTGTAAAAAAAAAATGGAGGTTAGTTAGGATGGATTGCTCCTTTAAAGTCCTTTAACATGGTACTGTTTGAACAATCAATAATAAACTGAAATATTGCCCTTGTTTTATAATGTGCTCTATTCCCTCTTGCCAAGTAAATACTGTAATCTATTCTAGAGTACAGTACTTAAAAAAAAAAAAAAAAAAAATTAATATCTACACAGACTGAAATAGCTACAAAGCTAGAGTTATTAGTGTATGAGGAAAATGTCTGATTTGACACTGAAATCAATATACACATTTTGATATGGCTAAATGTAAAAGAAAAAATAGACATTTTCCCGGATTTTCTCGCATTTTCCCCACAAAATCCATTTTGCAATGTAAAGTCTGTGGACGGATTTGATCGTATTTAATTCAAGCAGATTCATCAGAATCCGCCGTTGGATACAGTCCGTTGACGGATTTGTAGAATCCAATCCGCGGATTCAGCAACTCGTTGGCGGATTCTTAAGAATGGGTAATAATACTTTTAAAAATCTGCGAAACGCAAATCGGCCATTTTTGAGAGTGATCCGCGGAAATCCGCGGACCAAAGGATCCGGCCGATCCGCTGCGGATCCAAATCCGCCAAAAAGAATCGACCCAAATCTCTTCTAGGTAAGTTACTGGCTACAGAAAATTGTCAACGGAATGTTGAGGGTATAGTGAAGATAGCGTGTGCGTGTACACACACAAACACAAAGACACACACACACTTTACATAGGTGTTTGTTTCTGTAGGACACATGTAATGTGCTCTGCTAGGAGTGTTTCTGTCTGCACTATTATAGTGAGTGTGAAATATCGGTGCGATAAAAAAAGAAATCAAGTTGCATGAAAAATGTGTTTCTTCAGGGAAGCCTACCTAACTCCTAAATGCCCACACTCTTCTTCCACCGGCCTGTACCACATCACTTATCATCTGAGCTCGAGAAACGCATGGCCCAAGTCTTCGTTTCAGGCCAGCAGCCTTTGGAACCACTCCGATCTCTTTCCACCATCATGCCTTGAGGTTTGACTCGGCCCTTTCTCTTAGATTATACGTTCCTTGCCTATTGTACCAGTGAGTGTTATTGATGTAATATATATGCCACACTACCTGCATGTTCTGTTCTTAGCCTTTCATGGCATTGTGAAATATGTTAACACTTTATACATAAGTAATACGTAATAATATTCATTTAGAACAGTCGAAGGCTATGTACATGGATACGTAGGGGCCTTTTAAAAAAAAGGTGATAGTGCTAATTTTGGACTACCGCATGGAAAATCCCACTGACTTGAATGCGAGACCAGATCGGCACTATCTGACTTTATTGAATAAGCCCCATAGAGTGTGACACAAGATATGGATTACTTGGCCAACCTAATCAGCTCCCAGACAAAGCTCCAGTCTAAGCAAATATGTATTTCTCATATAATATAGAGTTCTAGTGCTCAAGTATCTTTCAATACAGATCGCAGATGCTGTAAATATCTTCAAAAAAAGGTTGGACATCTTTTTAGAAAGGAAAGGTATACAGGGATATACCAAATAAGTAAACATAGGAAGGATGTTGATCCAGGGAGTAATCTGACTGCCAATATTTGGAGTCAGAAAGGAATTTATTTTTCCCTTATAAAATATCATTAGATGATATTTCACTGGGGGAGAGAGGGAGGCCTCAGTATAAGAGCAGCCCTCCTCAGCGACATCCCATGGCAACGCATTTCCATGACAACGCTCTGTCACATGCCGCAGTGACATCATGACGATGCCACGTTGATGGGGAGGGCTGGTAAAAAAACTGCACTACCCAATCAGAATTTCTGCTTATGCACCTGAGGGGGGGGGGGGGGGGGGGGGGGGCTGAGCATTAGTTAACGAACATAGCGTTTTTTCCCTATCCTCTCTCTCTGAACTTGAGTTGAACACCAATTTCAGGGCCTGGATCAGAGTAACGTCCTGACGTAATTAATGTCACGTTACTGGAAATGAATGCAACGTTCCGCTGCAACAACATGATGTTAAGCCTGCGCCAAGGAGATGTAGAGCAGCTGTTGTTTTTGCACCCAATTAGCTTTGAGGACACACATTAACCCTGAGATCATATCGTCCATTTTTGTTTCCGGCCACATCCCGAGCCCGGAATTAACAGTGCTTTGTGGATCCATCCCCTCATTTAGAAGCACAACAATTGTACCGTTTTGCTTCGTTTGATTAAGGAAAAGGGAATGGAATAAAAAAAGGCGTAATGGGCACAAATAGGCATAAAAGGTACCGTCACTGACTGGCCTCCTTGAGTATAATTGAAGCTTGCATTCAGAGCCGGGACAATGGAAAGGTGAGAGGGGTCGTGGCTATGCGCATGATCGCCATTCTGACCTATATATTTCATGAATGTTGTTGTCGAATTGGTTAGTCATAAGTATCAAATACAAGTGTTCTGCTGCATTTGCACTGATTACCAGCGTGGGGGAAGTATTCTTATGTTGTGTTATTAGCCTATACAGAATTTAGAGGGATTCAGACTGATAAATAGCCTGATCCATTTTGTTTCTGATTATCCTTTTCAAAAATGGAAAACTCTTCCCCATTTGTTCCAGGTTAATATTGAGGTGGTTCTTGCCAGCAAATGCGAGGGGGGGGGAGGGGGGACTATCTAGACCAATATTTAAGGAAAAATACAAACAAATAGGCATGAAGCTTTTTCCCATTCCCAAGAGAGAAACAGGAGGGAACAGCCAGTCCCTGCACAAAGAGGAGCCTCACTGTGTGTAGTTATTATAGAGCTATAAGAGAACTGTCACCTTATTGTTTTGATAGATAAGACCATGATATGGGACCATCTGGTCCCCGGAAGATAAAGGGGGAGCGGACCATGTACTCATGGTGAAGTCCCTCAAACATAGGCTTCCGAGCACATGACCGGAGATACTGAGGCAACAGGTCCATAAGCATTAAATATTAAATTAAATTAAAAAATATCGCTGCAGGAGAAACCCCTAAACATTGTTCAATGCTTTAAGGAACATCTCAAATGTAAATGAGACCATTTGGGTGTTTGTCAATACACATTTGAAAATTTGAACATTTGAAACAAATGTCACAATTGTTTTATTTCGTTCTCTTCTCGTCCCTTTTTTCATTTTATCTCTACCATGTCTGTTACCCGTGAGTTTGTCTGTCTGTCTGTCAGTTTCTTTGATCTAGCAGGGAGTGCACTTTATTGAACTGTCTTAGGTCCATAATCATGCCTAATTCCGTGTCACGCTTGTGCTCTCCTCACAAGCGCAGGGAAGAAAGGGAAGGACCCGCTAGCGAGGTGGGGAGGCCGCAGGGGATACGAAGGGAGTAAGTTGCCGTGCAGCTGGGGATCGGCGCACGCAGTCACGTGACCGCGCCGCGCGTATGAGAATGCGCGACGCGTCCGGAGGTGCGGTGCCTGCTCAGAGACACAAGTGATCCAGCTGCATGCGCGCGCACGCTCTGACAGCAGAGCGGGAGTGCGCGCGCTCTCAGGCACCAACGCGGGGGTTGCAGGAAGCCAACGCTTCAGCACGGGAGTCTGGAAACGGAAACCAGGAACATGGAACATGGGCATGGAGTCCAGAGCACAAGGTAACATCCAGAGAAGGATTGCTTCTTGGAGAACGTCCAGACTTCTTAAAGGCATAGTAACAAAAACAGCAAAGTGCAGCGAAACTAAACATAACATAAGGGTTCTTAGTCTAATCCATTGGCCAAGGAATTGTAAGCCTGCTACCACGTCAAGGTGAACCCTACTAAGCAGGTACCTACACTACCCAATGATAAACTAACCTCAGTAGTATAAGAGTGACTGTCCCAGTCTTCCGGAACCAACACAGGAAAACACAGGAAATAAGTAAAGGTCCCAAGGAGGTCCAGACAGGAACAGTATGCGATGAGTACTAGCAGGCACCAGGGCAGGCCGCAAAAGACTAAATGCAAAGAGAAAGTCAAAGAGAGGCTTACTTCCTGTCAGGAGGAAAAGGGCAGGGTTTGCCAGAAAGCAAAATGGCGTTGCTTGCTTCAGAATCCTTAAAGACACAGGATCTTGACTCGCAGCTAGAGGGCGGCGATCAGAAGTAAACAGGTAAGGAAGGAACACGCCGCAGGGGGCGTGTTCCGCGCATCGTTACATTCCGATAGGCAGAGGGTGACGGGACCCTGGTCCCCGAGAAAGGTTGCACCCCTGCCGCGGGGTCCCATTGGGCGTAGGAGAACCCCCCGCTATGCAAGAGATTGCTAGAATAAGAGCTATGTCATTTATAACAAGAAAGAAGTCTCTTTAGGTATACTGGACGTACACCCAAAGACGTCTGTATTCTGTCATATGTAAATTAAACATGTCTGAAAGAGAAAAGTTCCTGGCACCCATTCATCCTTTATCATCACAGCTTACAATTCCAGCCAGTCCGGATGCCAGGACCCTGAGAAAGTAATGAAAGACTCTGAGAATCACTGTATATAAGACACCTTGATGTGACTCTCCTTTTCAGCCGGGCTGGGTGGGGTTACAATAGCATGCAAGACAAATGAGAAGACAACCTTGCAGCAGCCCTTCCAGCCTGCCTAGGTGACGGAGTGCCAAAACCTGGGGGGTGTGGCCTCCCTTCCTGGTGATTGGCCGCTGAGGCGTCAGTGGGGGGAGAGGGGAGGAGCAGAAGGGGATGAGTTGTGGCTATGAGCGAGTTCAGTCACTTTGCTTCTGACCACGAAGGATCTCCACCCACCCATCCCTTATGATTTGGAAGTTTGGCACATCATGAATCCTTAGGCGTTCGTTGTTAAACAAGTCGAAGAAACTTACGGTGGGTTATGCTCTATATGGCTTGTGAATACTGTTAACGTTTACCTTTCTAATTCAGGGTGAACCCAAGAATACTTTTATGAACAAAGGACTGAAGTTCCTAAAGGAGGGGTCAGTTGACCTGGTTGCCTCTGTCGCGGCGGCAGTTGGGGGGTAAGTGCTTGTCCTTGGCAGAAGGGGCTCGGGGCTGTTTAAGCCGGGGGTAGAGACGAGTGGGCAGAGTCACCAGGACGTAACTTATGGGAGCCCCCTCGCGATAACAGCCGGCCCAAGGTGGCACGGCGAGGGTTGACGGGGTCAAGGCCCGGCTGACCTGCAACGTAACCTAGTAAGCGAACATTCTGGCCGGGACGAGCAGTTACGCTATTATATGTAAGGGGGTCACCCCCGGTTCCCCTGATCTTCCTTTGCCCCCTGCCTTACCCCTGTGGCACTGGGGGAAGGGGACGGCGACTTCTCCCGGCAGGCACCGCTATCTTGGTTGCGGCGCGAGGTTCGCGCAATGCGCAGAGGTTGGCCAGGATAGCGGTGGCCATCGCCAGTGTGCCGGAGCTCTGGGAGGTTGCGCAGGCGCAGTTAAGCGTAGCGTCGGCCATTACAGCGTCGCACATGCGCAGTAAAGATCGCGCACGCGGTCCCCATAGGAAAGAGCTGTGCCAAGGACTACAATTCCCAGCAGCCTGTGGGGACTGCACTTTCACCCTGGTCACAGGCAGCATTGAAGCCAATAGAGCTGGCAGATTCTCATGCTGCAGAGTTGCAACAATGTTGTGTGCAGACAGGGTTTTGTCAGTTGGATCCAGGAAGAGATTGGGGAAGGTAGTGTACACAAAGCAGGGCTCTGCTGTACTAGGCCAGAGCAACCCCAGGCCCCAGGTAGGCCCCACTCCCCACTAGGTTAGTGGGTAAGTTCATAGGGAAGGCCCCTAGGTTAGGGACCCTGCCCTTAGGTGCGTGTGAGGTGCAGCCTTGTCAGTGTCACGGCTGTCAGTGCTGTGAGTGCTGACAAGAAGGCATAGTGTGTGTGCAGCCGTTTGCTGCAGGTACCAGTGTGTGTGTGCAGCCGTTTGCTGCAGGTACCAAGCAGGTTGCAGTGCGTTGGTTGCAGTGCGTTGCTGCAGGTACATTTAGTGCAGTGGGTTGCTGCAGGTGCTGGGAGTATTAGTTAGCAGTCAGGACCGGGAAGAGCTAGGGGAACGGATTAGGCCAGTAACCCCTAGGCCCCAGATAGGTCTTCACTCCCCAGCTTGTGGTGCTACAGGGACAGGCCCTAGGTTAGGGACCCTGTCACAGTAGTACTAGTGTTAGATAGGGACACAGCGGACGCTGCGCTCCCCGTGAAGAGACTTGGGCTCAAGTTTGTGCCCAGAGAGACAGAGACTATCTCCAGGGTGGGATCGCCCCTGGCGGACCCATGCGAGGAAACATCGGATCAGACGGGATCACCAAGCGGCAGATCCTTTTCGAAGTCGCTTGCAGGCCCGAGTGCAGGAGCGCTCGGCAGGTACCCCCATAAGTGCACCAACGTATCCTAACATATCCCAACTACACATAGTGGCAGCGCTGACCACGGGACAAGGGGGTTGGGCTGTGGACTCAGTGTGAGGATATACGGTGACTGTGGAGTTACTCTCTAGGGGGGAGTGTTAGTAGTGTATGTTATTAAGTGTGTTATTTCCTGCATATATAAACTGGTTATATACATTCCTGTGTATGTGGTTATTGTATATGCGGGTCCTGTGTAGGCAACCTTCTACATCCCTAGAACCCTACACAGGTGGAGGCGCTGAAACCGAGAACGTTCCAGAGGATTCACCCCAGGCTCTCACTGGCGGAGGCTCAGACCTCCTGTGAGCCTGACAGGTATAACGCACCACACCTGGTAACATATAGGTTCCCCCCACATTCACTGTATCTGCGATTGGGGGTGGGGGAATACCCGTTACATATATAATAAACAAAGCCGGGGCCTTTTATATCTCCAGACCGAGTCTGTCGTTATTTGTATGTTCTGTGTGGGTAATGGGAACCGAGGGAAGGGGGGGCTTCCTCGCAGCCTCCCCGGTCATGCAGATTTCCTCATTGAAAACAGCTGCCAAACCTGGTAACTATATTTCATCATACTGTATTCAGCTAAAAGAAAGCTAATAAAATCCAAATGCAATCTACACTAATACGTAACTGCAGGCGTGTTCTTTAGAACTGAACATGTCCTTGGAATACCGAGCCAGCTAACCGTGTCACAAAATACTATGGTCCATATTCACAAAAGCGTGCTAAGCTTTAGCATTTCCTAACACCGTTCAAATGAATTGGAATTAAAGCCGCAGTCCAAGCTGCTGTTTTTTCCCCCCTTTAATATGTACATCAATACAATCCACACAATGATAAGTAATTAGCGAAGTTGCCGATCGATCCGTTCTCCTGTGATCGATCGACGAAGATTCGGCTCGGGGGTTGACTAAATGGCTGTCAGTGCAGCAGAAGAGGCCCAAAGATGCAAAGTTCTGTGGGGAAGATCATGTGACCAGGCAGTCACTGGAATTGGTGCACGGCTAGAGAGAGGGCAGGGCTCAAAAAGGAGTGTGCCAAAGCCTGTATCAGAAGAGGAAGGGGATGTGACTTTGTAAATGGTTGCTATAGAAACAAAAATGTTTGTTACATTATAATACATCAAAAATGTAATTCAGAGTTATTTTAAAAAAATGCTACAAGTATTTTCTCATAGTACAGAACTGATTTATTTATAAAAAAAACACATGTAGGATATTGCTTGGTCTGCAGCTTTAAGGCGTGCTGTAGATTGGCACGCATTAGTGACTATAGGCCGATGTAGGGAACATTTTGTGTGAATTGAGACAGAATGCAGTATACGAACCGTTATAGGGGCCATGCATTAAGATTTATTTGGGGGAAATTTGTGTAATTCTGTTTTTAAAAAAAGACATAAAAATGTACTAGATTCATCAAAGATTGGGTTCTCTTTCTGTGATTTGTGCTACCAAAGATAATCATACATAATCTTCTCTGTATCCGTGTATGTAATGGGTTTTGCAGATGGATATGAAACATTTCTAGATTGTAGTAAGCGTATCTAATGGCCACAATACATAGAGGGAAATGGAACTGCGCCTAACAGGGTGGGCTGAATGCAAAGTGCTAACCATGGTGTGTGCAATAGCTGTATGGTCTATACTGCCTGTTTTGAAGTGGATTCAATAATTCCATTTGTAATTGACATTAACAAAAGAAACAAACCCTAATAGTGCACAATAGACATCTCTGACAATTGTCTTAATTGGTTGCAACTTTTATTTTAAAAGACTGAAATGTTACCCCCAATGGGGGCTTTCGTCCAAAAATATCCGAAATGGGCGCTTAGAACTATATTAAATCAGCATCTCCAAACGTACAAATATGGTATATAATAGTAATAATAATAATAATAATAATAGTAATAATAATAATAATAATAGGGCTCTGGGCAAAGACTTGTAAAGTCAACATTGTTATTTATAAAAATGCTTTCTCTAGAGCAGGGGTCTCAAACTCCTCAAGGGCCACCAACAGGCCAGCTTTTATGGATATCCCTGCTTCAGCACAGGTGGCTCAATCAGTGAGTTTCTGTAACATTTCTAAAGTCCTTTTTCTTATGTCTATGAACTGCTGATGTTCTTTGGCACCTGTTCCCTTTACTCAAATGGCGTACAGTTTTTAAATAGTATAGCCAATATTTAAAAAAAAAAACAAAAACCATAAAGCACCTTACGAGCCACTCAAATGAATAGGTTTTAATGGTGCCTTGAGCCCTATTACCACTTAGTAATATGACCCAATAGCCAGGAGTCATCAAACTCTGTTAAAACGCCGTGAAAATTGCACCTGGGGGAAAAAATAAGAGTCGCGGTAATTAATGGAGCCACGTCGCGATCATATGGGGGTCGGCAATGTCAGCCGCGGTAAAAAAATGCGCTCTTTGTAACAGTGCAACGCTGATGACTTGCACAATAAAAATAACACATTTTTGCCTGCAACAGGTATTGTAGAAAAAGACGTGTTATTTTTACGTTGTACTGCTACAAAGCGCGCATTGTTTTACCGCGGCTCACATCATCCTCCATTCATTTGATCAACACTGTTCCATTAATTACCGCATTGTGACAGGTGACCAGTCCTCAAGCCCCTCCCCCCAACAGGTCAGGTTTTCAGGATATTCCAGCTTCAGCATAGGTGGCTCAATCGGAGCCTCTGACTGAGCCATCTGTGCTGAAGCAGGGCCTCTGTGTATGAGCGTGGAAATTTTTGCCGCCTCCAAGTTTTGCCACCTCAGGCCCGGGCCTATCGGACCTAATGCGAAATCTGCCACTGATTATAGCACAGCCGCTCCGTTCTTGCTGATACTGGCACCACCCCCTGTGATACTGGCCCCATCCTCTGCTGATACTGGCCCCACCCCCTGATGATACTGGCCCCATCCTCTGCTGATACTGGCCCCACCCCCTGATGATACTGGCCTCACCCCCTGATGATACAGACCCCACAGCCTGGTGATACTTGCCCTGCCCCCTGGTGATAGTGGCCCCGCCCCCTGGTGATACTGGCCCCACCTCCTGGTGATACTTGCCCTGCCCCCGGATGATACTGGCCCCACCCCCTGATGATACTGGCCCCACCTCCTGATGATACTTGCCCTGCCCCCTGATGATACTGGCCCCGCCCCCTGATGATACTGGCCCCACCTCCTGATGATACTGGCCCCACCTCCTGATGATACTGGCCCCACCCCCTGATGATACTGGCCCCACCACCTAATGGTACTTGCCCGACCCCTGATGATACTGGCCCCGCCCCCTGATGATACTGCCCCCCCCTGATGATACTGGCCCCACCCCCTGATGATACTGGCCCCACCCCCTAATGATACTGGCCCCACCCCCTGATGATACTGGCCCCACCACCTAATGATACTTGCCCTGCCCCCTGATGATCCTGGCCTCACCCCCTGATGATACTGGCCCCACCTCCTAATGGTACTTGCCCCACCCCCTGATGATACTGGCCCCGCCCCCTGATGATACTGGCCCCGCCCCCTGATGATACTGGTCCTGCCCCCTGATGATACTGGCCCCGCCCCCTGATGATACTGGCCCCGCCCCCTGATGATACTGGCCCCACCTCCTAATGGTACTTTCCCCACCCCCTGATGATACTGGCCCCACCACCTAATGATACTTGCCCCACCACCTAATGATACTGGCCCCACCTCCTAATGATACTGGCCCCACCCCCTAATGATACTGGCCCCACCCCCTGATGATACTGGCCCCACCCCCTGATGATACTGGCCCCACCTCCTAATGATACTGGCCCCACCCCCTGATGATACTGGCCCCACCTCCTAATGATACTGGCCCCACCCCCTAATGATACTGGCCCCACCTCCTAATGATACTGGCCCCACCCCCTAATGATACTGGCCCCACCCCCTGATGATACTGGCCCCACCTCCTAATGATACTGGCCCCACCCCCTGATGATACTGGCCCCACCTCCTAATGATACTGCCCCCACCCCCTGATGATACTGGCCCCGGCCCCTCCTTCTCTACCTCCAAAACCGGGGACACGTGCTGCAAATCCAGGACTGTCCTGGATAAACCGGGACATCTGGTCACCCTCGTATTAAGGAACTGACTGATTACAGTGCCACTTATTCTGCCACTTATCAAGATATTGCCAACTAGGCATGGCATTGCTATCTTAACCTCTTCAGGGTTGGTCGTCCAGCCGCACTTCCACTTCCCGCGGTCGTTCCTGGCGGGCCAGGGACCCTTCCATACCCCTACGTCCTCCTAATGGCACTGAGAAGGTTAACATTGCTGTACTGTCACAGTGACAATAGCTTATAAATTATATTATTGCATTTAATCATTTTAATCGTTCATTTTATGTACACAATTATCTGGGCTGGATACCAAAATCTAATTACAGTCAAACTTCCCCAGTCAAGACAAACACTTGTTGGTGCGTAATGAGTGAACTCCTCTTACAACGAACACTTAATTTCTCTTGAAAATGAAACATGGTCAATTAAATGAAAGGAAAACCCTTTTACTCTGCTTTTGCCCTCGTGTGACCTTTATTTTTTACCACAATCCGATCAAACTAATAGACTATTAATTGAAGACGGATTTGCAATGAGAAAGCTTTGTCTCCCTTGTGTTTACTAAAAACAGTAAGTGCAATAAACATTGCAGAAGCTCACTGAATTTTGAGTTATATATATATATTATCGGGGGAAAGTGCCGAATTGCAGATTAACCAACATAATAATATTTTTTGGTTTAAAGCTGGATTTTCACTTATGCAGTTAAAATACATGTAATACAAACAATTCTATGTTACATGGTTTATTATGTTGAAAGCTGTATGCATTCATAAGTGTTTTCTGCGTTAAATAATCTTGGAGAAAGGTCTTAATACTATAATAGAATTGCAAAAGGTGCTTTATTCCTCTCATATCATATATTCCTCACTAGCACCTGTACACTGTACATTGTTAAACACAGCTGTCATGTTAGATTGCTTGAAAGGCTATGGATGGCCACATTGAAATCGTGCAATTTGGCAAGGCAACAAGTACAGTTCTAACAACTTGTATCCTAACACTTGCCTTGGAAAATCTGGGGCAAGACCCAGGTACATGCTGGGTACATGCTGGGTACATGCTGCAACATTTCAGTGACATTTCTGCAGACAGACTAATGGCCCATCGGATTAACACAGCGGGGGTCCCCTGCTGTGTTAATCCGATGGACCATTAGTCTTTCTGCAGAAATGTCACTGAAATGTTGCAGCATGTACCCAGCATGTACCTGTGTCTTGTTGGTGATTGCCCCAGATTTTCCAAGGCAAGTTTTGGAATACTCGTTGGCGCACCTGTAGCTAAAATAAATGTCTGACCTCCCGCATTCTAACAGATTTGCCGCTTCTAAAATATCACGTCGAAGACGCAGTAGGAAATGCGGTGCACTTCGAAATGGGAAATCATGAAAAAAAAGATCCAGAGAGGTGCGTGCCCATAAAAAAATGTGTGGCTTTCATTGGTCATCTAAAAAACAGAGGTTACTGCCCACCAACGCATTTCACACCATAGCACTTTATCACACCTTGATAAAGCGCTATGACGTGAAACGTATAAGTGGGCTGTCACCTCCGTTTTTTAGATGACCAATTAAAGACATACATTTTTATGGGAGCACACTTCTCTGGATCTTTTTTTCCTGATTTCCGATTTTGTGGTCCACCGCATTTTCCACTCCGTCTTCTGCTTCTACATTGAGCGGGACTGTACACGGAATACCCAAAGTCCGAGAGGACGGAGGCTTGGACTTTTCATTATGTGAGGAAGTTCACTTATAGTCACTCCACAGTGTACCCGTTCCTATCATATGGCTGAGGGAAGATATGGACATTTGGCCATATAGTCTGATACACTTCTACAGTATATCCAGACACTGGACGTGTTAGCCTTCTACAATTGTGATATTTGAGGGGTTTCAGGCAGGCGTTACTTACTTTCTTCCCATGCAAGCCTTACTTAAATACATTTATTAAAAAGGTATTCCCCTAGTGAAATCTGTAAATATTTTCAATATACAGTACACAATATTTTTCTCTCTATGTTTTTGAGCACCACGCCTGTCTGGACTATTTCTAAAATATCACGTCTAATGAAAACACATCTTCCGAGTAGAGATGGGCACATTTGTTGGGCGATTTGGATTCGCTTTGGATTGGCCGGTTCCTTTGGTCTGCAGATCAATCCACAATTTCGGATTTTTTCCCCCACAGACCGAGAGCAATCTATTTCCGGATGGATTTTTGAAAGAGATTTCAAATGTAAAAAAAACCCAAAACATACAGGACCCCTATAAGCTCATATTGGAGGGGCTCAAGGGCTTACAACACTTTGGTCAAAGAGTTAAACTAAAAGACCATTTTATTCAAAAAATATCTATATATATATATATATATATATATATATTTAGGCACTGTACTGTGTATTTGTGTCATTGGATGCAACACTGGGCTCTGTCTGTGTTTCATGTTCTGGCCCTGGTTTTAAAGATTTCAAATGTAATAAGCATTTCCAGTTGTATATATATATCCCCTCAAATGTCCCTCCAAACAAATTAGGGAGACATGCTCGTGCTAAAAAGGAGCACACCTGGCTGGGAGCTATGCTAATGGCTGTGCAATGTATATTTAAATGTGTCCCCTCTCACACTTCCTAAAAATATTTTTATAACAACTATATAGAGTTGGTAAGCCTAAGACATCAGCTGGAAAGATATCAACCCCAAAAGGACTAGAACTCAAACCACAGCTTTTCTAAACTACAGCTCTAGCAGTGTGAGCTAAACCAGCTGGTTTACATCATACTTTTGAGATGCTCACACATGTAGCTAATCTAGCTCTTAGTTTATCTCACAGGTATCTCAGGTGTGCTCCACAAAGGAAGATTAAACTGTCAAACAGGACGTGGCCTGCTTTTAAAGGAAGCCAGGGGGAGGGAGCTGTTAGAGGTTTGAGCACTCATTTTATTGCTGCATGAAGGATATGCACAAAGGTGGCTACAGTATAGCAGAACAGGGACAAAAATATTCACTGTGCCATCTGCCAGAGTCCTACTGAATAGAAATACTTTATTTTAAAATTAATAAATGCTACAAACTGCAGAAAGTGAACTCGCATGAACACTGAGAAGAGTAGGGGCCCCAGAACAGAGCCTTGCGGGACACCACAGGTGATATCCAAGGGGTTGGAGTTAAAGCCTGAGATAGACACATGTTGGGATCTACCTGATGGCTAGGAATGAAACCAGTTTAAAGCATGCTCCCCTATTCCAGAGCTCTGGAGTTTGTTAAGCAAGATAACATGATCAACAGTATCAAAAGCTTTTGCAAAATCTCGGAATATTGCACCAGTGAGTTGTCCCCGTTCCATTCCACACTGGATCTTATTGCAAACTTTTAGCAGGGTAGTTACAATGGATTTAGTATAGTATGGTATAGTGACTGCAATCTGTTTAATTCCTGTGTCTGCAACTCATTTGCTCCTGTAGAAAGGAAAATGTAAAAAAATAGAGAAATGACATAAAAATCCATAGTATACTGATATTAGTGGTAGAAAAATGCAGAGAGCGAATGAATATTTTCAATGCTCCCTAGTGTTTTCAGTAAGACGATTATCTGGCCACATTGCTCACTTAAAGACAAGGTAACATACCTTTTTATATTAACCCTTTATCCTGCATGAGGCACCCATAACACAGTGTAGCAGAGGATTTAACCTTATGATGCATACTTTAGAGCATTGCTCGAATAATGAGATATTGTTACCTTACGCGAACCTTGAAGTTAACCTTTATCAAGTTATAGTCCTGGATAATAATACTTCTGACACTCCTGGTATGCCCAACCTTTATACGAAATGGGCATAGCTGTGGGTCCTGTAATTCCTGTTTAGGCGGGGGAATTCCCAGGCAGTTTTTCAGGAAATGTAATCATGAATGCAAACAAAAGACACATTCATTGAAATAGACTCTGTTTTATTATTTGACACAAAAGCGTGACTTGGTCACACTTAGGATAAATATCTACTGGTATATTTTACCGATTTGTTCTCTTGTGATCGATCGGCGAAGATTCGGCTCGCGGGTTCACTAAATGGCTGTCAGTGCAGCAGAAGAGGACCAAAGATGCAAAGTTCTGTTTGGAAGATCATGCGACCAGGCAGTCACTAGATACAGTTGGTGCGCTGCTAGAGAGAGGGCACTGCTCAAAAAGTGGTGTGTCAGAGCCTGTTTCAGAAGAGGAAGGGGATATGACTTTGTAAATAGTTGCTATAAAACAAATCCTTGTTACATTATAATACATTAAAAATGTAATTCAGAGTTGTTTTTAAAAAAATGCTACAAGTATTTTCTCATAGTACAGGACTGATTTTTTAAAACATGTAGGATATTGATTTTTTAAAACATGTACAGCACCGACATTGTTTATTGCACTAAATCACGACGGCACGCCGAGATCTACCCCAGCTGCCGCCAGTAACAACCGCGCGCCGCCGCGTTTCCCCCACGCACCCCCCCTCCACTTCGCGCGCAATTTACCTCCCTTCCCGACCCCGTACCCGGCTCCTGCTCTGCCCCTCTGCTTCCCCGCACCCCCGCTTACCTTCATTTGATCTCCAGGGGTGTCGGGGAAGCCTGGGGAAGCCGGGGAAGACGGGGAAGCCGGGCGCGCATGTTACTGTGACGTCACAGTGCGCCGCCACGCGCCGCGGCTACCCGCTTCCCAGCCGCATGGAGCCGGCGGCTTTTGCTTCAATAAGCAATGTCGCTACTGTAGGAGCAGCTTTAAACATATACCATCAGGGTTGGCGTTACAGCCTGCAGTGCATTGTGGACATTTACTGTAGTCACACAGGTCCATCCAGCACTGAAGATGGTACTGGAAGTCTCACTGATAATGGGACCTTCTGCTGCAATGGTTTGGCATCCCTGCGAGTACAGAAATGAAGGAATCGCAACTGTTTGTCACATTCATGGTCTTCTGACAACAGAAAGAGAAAAATAATTAAACCTTGTTGGTCTCTACGAATGCAAGAGATGTGCTTCGTACTCAGACCTGCATTGTTTATAAATCATACAACATGCTGTCAGTGACTCTGAACTGTATAAACTCAAGGGAGGGGACGGCCAGTGAGTCATTTTGCTTTGTCACATCTACAAACAAAATCATGTGATTTTAATCACAACTATTACCAGTGTCCTGATTTGATCTCCATCCACATGAATTTCTTGTATTGTTTTGCCCATGTTTATATTGCAGGGGTGGGCAACGCCAGTCCTCAAGGGCCACCAACAGGTCAGGTTTCCAGGATATCCCTGCTTCAGCACAATCAGTGGCTCAGTCAAATACAGCACAGGTGGCTCTTCAGCACAGGTAGCTCAATCAGTGGCTCATTCTTCAACTGAGCCACTGATTGAGCCACCTGTGCTGAAGCAGGGATTATCCTTAAAACTTGACCTGTTGGTGGTCCTTGAGGACTGGAGTTGCCCACCCCTGCTCTGTCGTGTCAATGCCTTGGCAATAAGTATTCAGTCACAGACCTCAAAGCAGAATGTGATGCATAAACTGATCTCACTTTACAGGAGTTATAAATATTCCTGCTAAGATGTAACCACCTAAACTATGGTGCTCTGTACCATGAAGTACGCATGCGCTGACGCTGAAGCTGTTGTGTCCAAAAAAGTGAAAAAAAATTCTGCCTGAAATGCGACATATTTATGAAGTCTATTTCTTCTGTTCTCAAATTAGCCGCATGCTGCGCTAAAAAAACAAAAGCAGAAACCCGCCAAGAAAAGTAACACTCGTCACACATTTCTTAACACGCAGACCTGTGTTGATACGCAAATGTAACCTGCCCCTAACTCCTCCCACTTACCTATAATTCCCTCATCACGTTGCAGGCAGACATACCTGAAAATGGCAGAACTCAGATTGATACACGGAGGCTGCTGGCCCTTTGATACATAGAGCCCATAGTATTTACCAATCTTATCGATGTTATGTATGTATGTATGTATGTAGCGCCATTAATATACATAGCGCTCCACAGCAGTAATACATGTGACAATCATATAAATCAAAAATAATACAAATAACACATAATGGGAAGAAGCGCTTCAGTCATAAAAGTAACATTTAGGTAAAGGAGTCCCTGCCCCGAAGAGCTTACAATCTAATTGAAACATGCCAAAGCATTGCAGCTAAGGCTAAGGCCCCGGTCACGGCGCTCTAATGCGCGCCCGCGCTTTTGGCTGCGCGTTCCGGCGATTCCCCGGTCTGCAGCTCACTGCAGGAGCAGAGACCGGGGGGGGGCGTGGCGGAGGAGTGACGGGGGCGCGGCCATGACGTCACCCGGCAGGTTCGCCCTCATTGGCTGAACCGCCGGGGAGCCTAGCCGCTCGACTCGAGTTCCTGCTCTCAATTCTATTGAGAGCAGGAGTAGCTCTCGCGCGAGCGCTGCAGCCCCCCCTCGCAGCGGGCCCGGCGCCATTGCGGGGAGGGCTCTCGTGAGCGCAGTGTCCGCCACAGCGGACGCTGTAGCAGGCAGCGGGGGCAAGGCCTAATAAAGGTCTCTCTAGCAGTGAAACTTCCAGTACCATGTGGAACATCGTGCAGAGAGCAACATGTGAGTTATGAGGACAACCTGGTTAACGTGAATCTAAGAAGACCTATTCTAATTTAAAAAAAAAAGAAGTGTCTTACGTATGAAGGAGCAAAGTTACACAAATGTGACACTCGTTTCTATTGTATAACACTAGAGGGAGTTTTATTCTCTCACATTATGGGTTTCATATCATGGTTTTTAAACCAGTTCACCAGAAATGTCTTCAACCTTTTAGCAACGGCACCATAAACTGTTACATAAAGTATTTACAGATTGCAGACAGCCAATTAGATTATTTTTAAAGTATTCATGAGTTCTAGTTTGTAATGCTTTATTTTGTGTCCGTTATATTGAAAGGCAGTTCCACATCGCTTTAGTTTTAATAACCATTGCAGTGAAATGTTCAATATATTTTTTTACCTGTGAAAAAGGGAATAAGTTTCTAGGTTCTCCAGGTCCTGAGTCATTTGAATCTTCTATGGTAAATGCTGTTTCCCCCTCTATCACTGTAGCTAAGGATGGCAGCCTAATTAGTTGATTAAGGGGCTGATTTGTATATGTCGGACGAAATTCCACATTGATTTCAATGGCTTCGCAGCGTATAGAATCAACCACTCTCAGTCTATCAATGAGCCACTGACTGAGCCTCCTGTGCTGAAGCTGGGATATCCTGAAAACCTGACCTGTTGGCAGCTTTTGAGCACTGGAGTTGGCTACCCTGCTGTAATATATATCATGCCATTTGTTCTCCTTTTAGTCCTAGGGAGGACTACGCCTTGAAGAGAAATTACCCCAAATATATGGTTTAAATGCAGACTGCCTGGCATGTTATGAACTTAATAATCAATAATAACACTTTGAAACCATTTGAAGACATGTAGCAGCTATATCTGACCAAATCTGTTCTCCCATATTTTGATGAGAGTTTATTTTTTTCCCCAAGTGTTTTGTCTTCGGGTCGAATAACAGCGGTGGGTTCATTTACCAAGGTCTCCCGGCTGGAGAACGAATACAAAATCCATGCAAAAGTTCCCTCTATTTATCTTAGAAAATCCTGTTGGTTTGCATGAGAAGGCTTTTCCTTAATAAACCTAATGCAGTCATTTTTGCCTCCGTTTTGCAGCCAGAAGATTGATACATACTGTAGCCCCCTAAAATGGTTCTGTATCAATATCTCCCAGCTGCAAACGGAAGCACACACCCATTGCACCACATTTATCAAACAAGAAAATCCTATCGGCTTTCAGGGAGAAGTTTTTTCTTCATACGTTTTTGTTTTCAGTATTTTTTGCCTCATTTTTGCAGTGGGGGGACTTTTTTATACATATATAAATAAATACCCAGGTGCCATCTTTAAATTAATGATAAAATGGGTTAACATAGAAATTCCAATGTCTATTGTAAGTATCTAAAGAGGAAATTCTTTGTACAGGACACTGAGGTGCACGCAGGAACTGTATTTCACAAAGGTGCTGAAGTTCCATAGCAGATGAGGTTGAAAAAAGAAATACGTCCATCAAGTCCAACCTGTCCAACCTATGCTAAATTTAGACAGCAAATGCTTTATTCTATATCTGTACTTACAGTATATTGATACAGGGAAATATCATCCAATGATATCTCATAAAGGGAAAAATAAATTCCTTCCGGACTCCAAAAATGGAAATCAGATTTCCCCCTGGATCAACAACCTTCCCATGTTTACTTATTTGGTATATCCCTCTATACATTTCCTTTCTAAAAAGATGTACAACCATTTTTTGGAACAGATCTATTGTATCTGCCATCACAGTCTCCATGGGTAATGAATCCCACATTGTAACTGCCCTTACTGTAAAGATCCCTTTCCTTTGTTGCTGGTGAAATCTCTTTTCCTCCAACCTTAAGAGATGACCCAGTTAAACCAAGTCGTTGGACAAACTTAGAATATGACATTTTCATTTTAAGATGATCAATGCTTAAGGGGGCAATCCAAGCGCAGTTTTTGTATACTGCTGCGGCCAACTTCAATCTAACAAATGCCCATAATTTTCCGGGGCTTTTTCCAGCTGGCGCCGAACTTGGCCGCGCCAGCCGCATCTTCCCTTTCTCCCTTCATCCGGTCTGCGACCCCTGGCTGCTCCCCCTCTGCTTCCCAGCGTCTGCTTCTGCTCTGCTTCCCTAGAGCTGATCCCCAGCGTCACGGGACGCCTACGGGATGCCGGCGGAACGGAGACAACGGAGGCACCAGTGCCGCGCGCCAGGCAGCGGGGAAAAACCGGTGCCTGCACGCGGTTTTAAATTACCCGCGGTGGCAGCCGCTTTAGACTCAGGGCGGCCGCCACTGTATGTGTTTTTGTGGTTTAAAAAAAAAAATAGGATGAAAACTGGGGGTCTCCAGAGCTAAACCCCATTCATTTCAGCCCTGGGGACCCCCTGCTTCCCTAGATACCAGCACCCCCTATGGAGGTAAGTATCTTGGTGCTGTTTAAAGGTCCTGGTCACGCGAGCCAATAGGAAGTCGTAATTGATGATGTCATGGCTTCCTATTGGCCCGTGTAATGCGGGAGCGTTGAAGCCGCCATTACGTGAACCCCAGATAGCCCAGTCAGAGCAACTACAAACACCCCCTCTGGAGGTAAGTATCTCTGGAAGCAGGGGGTCCCCAGAGCTGTAGTTAATGGGATTCAGCTCCGGAGACCGTCATTGCTTGGGTTGGCGCTTTAATTATGTTCTCAGGTGCATAAGCAACAGTTCCTCCGTGCACTATTTGATTTGCCTTTTGATGAGGACCCTTATCCAGAAAACCATGTCCACAAGTACACCAGTAATATATTATTGGATTTTAAAAGCAACCTACTGAGTTTCCAATTTTTATTTCTGTTTCAAATCAACTACAAATGTTGTTGACATCCTAAGTTCCTAAATGCAGGTAATTACAGAGGAGCTACATTGAGATGGCAACTGTAAAGGCGAGAGTCTCGTCTTCATTATTTTAAACTCGTCTGTAGACTTGGGAGCTGCACTGCATTATGTTCAGGGAGAGAAAGGGTTAAGCCACGGGATCTCAACTCCAGTCCTCAAGATACCCCCCCCCCCCCCGCACCCCCAACAGGTCAGGTTTTCAGCATATCCCTGCTTTAGCACAGGTGGCTCAGTCTGTGCCACTGATTGAGCCACCTGTGCTGAAGCAGGGATATCCTGAAAACCTGACCTGTTGGGAGCCCTTGAGGACTGGAGTTGCCCACCCTTGTTATAGACCCTTTCAGTTTTGCAAACAAGTTACTCATAGAAGTCCAAGAAAACTCATGGAGGTCTACTGTATGTAGTAAAGTCTTCTGGCTGCAAAATTGGAACTAAAGTAGCCTCCTTAAAGGAAAGGTCTCATCGCTTCGGGTGGGCTTCCTATCCTTCGATAAACACGGGTCCGAAATGTTACACCTGCTATACTCTACAGTCGACACCTTCATCGCTTCAATCAGGTACTTTATGTGAATAGAAGAGAAGGAACGTCAGTATCGCACCACGGGACGACTTTAATTACTTGTGGGCGCCAGGGATGAACCATCCAAGGGCCTTACAACTGCTGTGCCATGCATGCTGTGAAAGTTAGTATTGGAGAGAGCAAGAAACAGATGACTCATTCATCTGTCATGCAATTCAGTCTGATCTAGTCTGCCCTGCCCCTAATAAGGTCATAACTACTTAGCAATAAGAGCAGTGACCTACTTTGGAAAGGAGGGTTGCAACTTTGTTTCATGCAGTGCTTTGCATGATAGTAATGGCGGTACAAGAATATGAAAGACCATTGGTTCCAGGAATGGCACGTGGGGGAGATAGCGGTCTTCTTTTAGTGTTTTTTTTTGGTGGGGGAGGTGGTCAGAAAAGATGAATGGTTTTTAACTTGTCATTCACCTGCCTGCTTCTTTCTGAATCAAAATGCTAGTGCCTAATTAGTAATCATTATGACAGTCCTTCTCCAACAGTTTTGGTTTCCCTGTGGCCCTGTAATATGGGTTAGAGGGAACTGGGTGTGGAAATTGGGGTTTGGCAGCAATAAAAAAAGGCTCAGTTACACAATCTAAATAAAGAAGAAGGGCTTTGCTTTACAATTCTGTCCTTTTTCATACTATATATCCTTCTTTTTGGGGAAATAACAGGGGGCGGGGGGGCAGGGTCAGTCATGTATCGAAGTCTGGTGGCTGACAAGGCAGACCAAAACTGGAGAAAATAAATGCACCTTAATCATTAAAAGAAATATGCCGTAGGAAACTGGGAGATTTTTTCCTTTTATAAATTTGGTGCACTTTTTATGGTCCACTTCTGTGGCGGGAGACTTTCCATGAACCCCAAGGGATACGGGACCGCTATGGGTACTCGGATGGCGCCACAGTATGCCAATCTGTTCTGCGCAAAACTGGAAAGTGACTTTCTTTCCACCTGTCACTTGAAACCCCTTACATACCTTCGCTACATCGATGACATCCTCCTGATTTGGACCTCTGGCGAACAGGAGCTCCTACAGTTCTATGACAACTTCAATACGTTCCACCCGACCATCAACCTCAAACTCACCCATTCCCCGGATGAAGTACATTTCCTAGGCACCACCATTACTACAGACTTCTGTATACCGCAAACCTACAGACAGAGCCAGCTATTTGAGGGACAACACACCAAACAACACACCAAACATGCAACCATCTACAGTCAAGCCATACGATACAACCGGATATGCTCCGACACAGCAGACAGAGACCAGCGGTTTAAGCCTTGAGATCAGATTTTATAAACCGTGGATATAACCACAGAATTGTAGACCAGCAAAATTCACAAAGCCACCAGAATACCAAGAAGTGATCTCCTTGAATACAAACAGAAGGAGACAAGAGCCAGGGTACCTTTGGTGGTCACATATAACCCACACCTAGGAGCCCTACGCAAGATCGCCAGGGAACTACAACCCATCCTCCAGGAAGATACAAGACTGCAACAGGTCTTCCCTGAAGCACCCTTATTATCATACAGACAACCTTATAATCTCAAGAATATTATGGTGAGGAGTAAAGTATTCAGCAGTACAATTGAATGCGGGACGAAACCATGCCAGGACCCTCTACACATGCTCTACACAGCGGACACAATACAAATACCACACAGGAATCGGGAATACAAAATCAGAGGAAGGTTCATCTGTTCCTCCAGCAATGTCGTGTACATCATCATGTGCATGAAATGCCCAGGAGGCTGCTACTACATAGGTGAGACGGGGCAGGGGCTAAACAAGAGAATGAACCTGCATCGCCGCCACAGCATCACACGCGGAACAAGAGACAGTCCTGTCGGCGAACATTTCTCTGACTCTGGCCATAAGATGAACGATCTGAGGGTTGCCATACTCAAAGGTAATCTTAAAACACCGAAAGAGAGACGGTTGCATGAATACAAATTTATGCAACTGTTCGGGACACTTAACGGTGGCCTAAACAGAGATCGAAATTTTATGAGTCATTACTGACACAAGTGAACTCTCTTCCTATGAGCGCTAAAGGCCATGTCTGTACATACTGTGCTATATGTATGCACACACAGCTGTCTCTTACACATACCAATACTCCTTGTTTTTCCATCCCTATACACCAATAGGGACCACATAGTATCCACACACACTTTTAGTTATGCCACTATCTCCCACATTTCCACACCTACCCACACCGTTTTATTAACTCCCACTCCACACACCCCTTTTGTAAAGCACTGTATACACTGTGGGCTCTCCATTCATTTATATTCACACAGATACACACACACACACACTCTTACATCACTTTCTTTCAGGAACCATTTAACAACTCTAGCCATAAATCTCATCCACACCGGGGGAAGGACAAGCACAGATAACATTCCAAGAGACACTGTTTTTAAGTATTCCCTTTGCTTGCTTCATTCATTGTAACATCGCCGGAAGAAGAGATCAGTGTATCTCGAAAGCTCGCACAAATAAAAGCATTTCGTTAGCCACAGAACGGTATCATCTATTTATTTTTTGATTATTGAAGCTCAGCTAACATGGTACTGATACCTATATATATATATATATATATACACATGTAGAGGTATAATAAAAGCATTTCGTTAGCCACAGAACGGTATCATCTATTTATTTTTTGATTATATATATATTTACATATATATATACAGCTTAACCCCGTTAAAGGGCGGTCCTCGGGGGCCACCCGCGACCACCGCGTTATAAACAGGGTCGCGGAAAAAAAATGGCCACAGATTTTTTTTTTTTTTTTTAAGTTTTTTTTTTTTGTGGCATTACCGTGTTTGCAGGAGGGGGAAAGCTGAGAACTCTCCCAGCACTCTCCCCGGTGGGGCAGTGGCAACAGCACACAGCACTTACCCAGCATCTGGCAGCTCTTCACCCTGTCTCTGCTTCCTGCTTCTGCTTATGTCTTGCGAGAGCAAGCTCCCTTAAAGAGACAGTGTGTCTGTGTGTGTGTGTGTGTATTTGACTGTGTGAGACTGTGTTTGTGTGTGTGTCAGTGTGTCAGTGTGTGTGCAGTGTGCAGTGTGCTGTGAGTGTATGCAGTGTGCTGAGTGTGTGCTATGAGTGTATGCAGTGTGCTGTGCAGTGTGCTGTGTGTGTCAGTGTGTGTGTGCAGTGTGCTGTGAGTGTGCTGTGAGTGTGTGCAGTGTGCTGTGAGTGTATGCAGTGTGCTGTGAGTGTATGCAGTGTGCTGTGAGTGTATGTAGTGTGCTGTGAGTGTATGCAGTGTGCTGTGTGTGTGTCAGTGTGTGTGTGTGCAGTGTGCTGTGAGTGTGTGTGTGTGCAGTGTGCTGTGAGAGTGTGCAGTGTGCTGTGAGTGTATGCAGTGTGCTGTGAGTGTATGCAGTGAGTGTGTGCAGTGTGCTGTGAGTGTGTGCAGTGTGCTGTGAATGTGTGCAGTGTGCTAAGTGTGTGCAGTGTGCTGTGTATGTATGCAGTGTGCTGTGAGTGTGTGCAGTGTGCTGTGAATGTATGCAGTGTGCAGTGAGTGTGTGCAGTGTGTGTGCAAAAAAAAAACTTAATTTTTTTTTTTTTTTTAATTCGGGTCCACGCTCAAAACCGCGTTATAAGCGGATCCGCGTTATAGCAGATCACGCTATAACGGGGTTGAGCTGTATATATATATATATATATATATATATATATATATATATATATATATATATATATATATATATATATTTGTTATATATATATACATTTTAAGTTATGGTGAGTGAAAAAGGCGACAGAAAACCTGACGGCGATGCATCAGCTTAAATGGGCTCCATGTGAATGGATATTCCAGGCAAAAGGTGACACATTGTGTGCTCGTTTGCATGTCATTTCCCAGAATCCCTTGCTGCAGTGGGAGCACTGTATGTGAGGTGATAATGGTTGAAAGTCAGGGTTGCTGACCTGTCTAAGACATCTGAATGTACTATATATACAGTATATAGTTGTAGAGGTTAAAAAAAAATCCTTAACTATATTCTTTGAATCCTGAGGAAAATGTGATTCATTGATCTTTTTGACATTATTTCAAAATCATACTTAATGAGCTTTATGTGTTGGTAACTCTGAACTATGAATAAATAGGCACTTAATGAGTTATTCAATATAAATAGCAAGAAATTCCAAGTAAGTAATTGCATTTAGTAAGTTTTTGCATGTATATGTGTTGCAAAACTAGGGCAGAAGGAGGGCAATAAACTGCATATCAGTGCAAAGTATCCCGTTATCTTGAAAGGTGCTTATATTTTATTGGTTCATTCTGGTGCTGTGTTGGTGCCTATGCCCTAATTTTGCAGCTGGAATACTTTAATATAGGGGTGACGAACTCCAGTCCTCAAGGGCCACCAACAGGTCAGGTTTTCATGATATCCCTGCTTCAGCACAGGTGGCTCAGTCAAAAACTGAGCCACCTGTGCTGAAGAGCCACCGTTGCTGTCTTTGACTGAGCCACGGATTAAGCCACCTGTGCTGAAGCAGGGACATCCTGAAAACCTGACTTGTTGGTGGCCCTTGAGGACTGGAGTTGGCCACCCTTGCTTTAATACATCTTCCCATGAATGTATCCGAAGTCTTGTCATGCCTTAAACTGCTTTGAATCTGCCCCACACAGACTCTAATTAACAACAATAAACCACATGCCCGTGACATTACTCTGTAAGTACGGAATAGTCACTTTTTTTGAGCACTACATGTTTACTGGAAAAACAGTACAAAAAGTGTTATTTTAATGGTAATTAGCACTGTTCCTTTTGTTAATTAACAAACTGGCACAATAGATTCCAGCATTCTGATTGCAGTAAGAGATAATGGGAAACATTAAATCTAGTGACTCAGACTGTGAGCAATTAACTGAACTAGCAACCATCAATATTGTGCACAATCTATGGGGTCTGTTTCTCAGCAAAACCGGTGTAATTCTGCACCCAATGTCAGGCAATAGAATTAGGTCTATTTATCAATTCATCCAAGTCCCAGGTGCAAAGCTAGAGCACAAAAACCATAATAATAATTTTAAAAAAAATGAGGAGCAATTATTTTGCTCTAGCTTTGTTCCAGTTCTGCAGCTCGGAATAATTGATAAGCTGGATACATCTGATACGATTTCCCCCCAAAACTGTATCACTTTGGCCTTCGTCGAATTGTGTCACTTTGTGGGATATGATGTAAAGCAGGGGATCGCAAACTTTTCCGGCTGCGCCCCCCCCCCCCTGTCTAGCTTGCCCCGGTAAGGCGCTCTTTCCCCCCCTCCCCCCACCTTACATCCTCGTCAAATGACGCTGCGGGGTCTTGTGACATCATGTCACGTGACCCGGGGCAAAATTTGAAGAATGTGACGTCATGTCACATGGCCCGCGCGGCGTCATTTGACGCCGCGTTGCCATGGCGACACGTCACACAACCGGCTGAAACAAGGTAAGTGGAGTGTTGCAGAGACCTCAGAAGAATCTCCTGCCCCCACTGGGGTGGGCGCCCCCCCAGTTTGTGCACTGCTGATGTAAAGTCTGCAAAACCAGGGCAAATGAAATCAACATATATTTTTTTGCCTTAATATACTGTGACCTAATGTGTATGTCAGTGTTTTTCAACAGGGGTTCCTAGGAACCCTTGGGTTTCCCGGGCAGGGCCGCCGGGGGGGAGACAGAAGGGACAGCTGCCCCGGGCCCGGTGGCTGGGGCCCGTCTGCCAGTCCTCTCGCGGCCGGTACCCGGCTCTCTCTCAGCTGCAGGCCTCAATCCCTCGGTCCCACACTGAGCTTCCGATTCTGCTGCACATCGGGCCTCTCTGACCCAGCTTCCGGCGTGAGCGCTGACATCGGAAGCTCGCCGTGGGACAGACGGATAGGTGCCTGCAGCTGAGGGAGAGCCGGAGACCGTCTGCGACAGGACCGGCAGCCGGGTCTGGCCAGGGGTCGGGCCTAACTTGCAGTGATGGCCACGCCACCCTCAGCCACCGGTCCCAGCCTGACCATCCACAAGGTAAGTCTGTTTTTTTATATGTATTGGTGGGGGGGTTAATATGTATTGGGGGCTCGGGGATGTACTTTTGAATATGTTTTGGGGGCCGGGGGTGTCTTTTTTAATATGGATGGGGGTGTATTTTTATTACATGTGCGGGGTGTATTTTTTATTGTGTAGGTGGTGTATTTTTATTATTTGTGGGGGTGGGGTTTTATGTATTTAGAGGGTGGGGTACATTGGTATGTATTTTGTGTGAGGGAGGGATTGAGTGACAGTGGGGTAATTGACGAAAGTTGGGGGCAAGTGAGAGGAGAGGGGGGGGGAGTGAGTGAGTGAGGAAAAGAGAGAGTATGAGTGAGACGCAGGGGACAGAAATACATGCAAGGTGAGAGGGGGTGAGTGAGGAAGAGGGAGTGAGATGAGGGGAGAGAAATACATGGGAAGAGGGTGGGAAAAAGAGGGGGCCCGTGAGGTGTGAAATAGGGGAAGGCACTCGCAATACTGCCAAGGGGGAGCAGACATAACTCTAGTCCTGGGCCCGGGAAATCTGTCAGCGGTCCTGTACCCGGGCATGCCTAAGCCTTTGTCCCCGCTGGCGCGGAGCTTACTCATGCTTGGAGACCTCTCCAAGCATGAGCACGGTGTCCTTTAAATTTTCGCAAGCGCTTGCGGGGGGGGGGGAGGGGGCGGGGGGGACAATGCAGGGGAAGCTGAGCGTGCTTGTAAGTCTGTAAAATTTGTTTATGTAAGCGCAGAGCGCCGGTGAGCGTGTGTGCCCACGTATACGCGGGCGCGCATCGCATGAGCGGGGACTTGCATATATATATATATATGCAAGTCACCTCGCCAAGCGCCGCCCACTCAGCGAGCTCAGCGCTAGCGGGGACGCAGCCTAAAGTGTCACCTGCAATTTTCAGGTAATTTAAAAATTGTACCAACAACAGAAGAATTTACTATGTATCTGATCTCAGATGCCCTATTAAAGAGGGTTGGGGTTCCTTACAATGCATCTGATCTCAGACACGCTATTAGAGAGAGTTGGGGTTCCTTACAATGCATGGGATCTCAGACGCGCTTTTAGAGAGGGTTGAGGTTCCTTACAATGCATCTGATCTCAGACGCGCTATTAGAGAGGGTTGGGGTTCCTTACAATGCATCTGATCTCAGACGCGCTATTAGAGAGGGTTGGGATTCCTTTCAATGCATCTGATCTCAGACGCGCTATTAGAGAGGGTTGGGGTTCCGCAGAATTTCACAATATAATTATAGGGTTCCTTAACACAAAAGTCTGAAAACCACGGGTGTCTGTCTTAATATACTATATTATGCAGCTTTCTTGTTATGGTTTTGCAGCCAGGAGACTTTGATACTTTGTGCCAAAAAGAGGTATTGTTGCTACTACATTAGTAAATTATTTCAAGCATTATTCTCTGAGCAGAAATACATTAAAGTGGAGGAACTTTCACATGCTGCACCTACTGTGTAATAATGGAATCTATTTACACGCGTGTGTGTGTGTGTGTGTGTGTGTGTATACACCCACTGAGATATATATAATTTTTTTTTTTTTATATTGTGACATGGTGAATTTGTGCGTGTTTACACATGTATGCTTCACATATATACACCCCTGTATATAGGGGGCTAGCAGCTGTATTAGTCCCAGAAAGAGTTGGATACACTGCACTTTATACGTTATGTATCCATTTGATAGACCAACATATGGATTGTGCCAAGTTTTCTTGTACATAATTTTACACTTTAAGCCCTGCAGTCTCAAGTTTATGAAAAAGAACACCTTGTACAGTACAATTTATATATTGGTCCATTAAAGGGTATTACAACCTATGAACTATCCTATATATAGTTCAAAGAGAAAAAGTAGAAGGAGAGAGAGAGAGAGAGGAAGAGAGATAAGAGAGAGATAAGAGACAGGCATGGGGGAGGAACAGTACAATGTGAGAGAGAGAATAAATAGCTAGGAAAGATGCAGAAATAGGGGTGGAACAGCAACAAATGAGAGAGGGAGGGAGAGAAAAAGATCCAGCAAGGAAAGGAAGGAGGTTCTAACATGCTGGCAGCATTAGCCAGCTCCAGCCCTCCTTCCCCAGCTATGTACAGTAGCCGGTTGCTAATGATGTTGTTAGGCTGCTACTGGGTGACCTAGTTTCTGAGAGTTGCTCTCTGCCTGTGTCTGCCTCTGCCCGCAGATCTCTCCCAGTCCCACCCAGGGGCCAGCTGTGAGTTACACCGCCTGTCCTGCACAAGTCACGTTTGGCAGTGGGGTTTTTGGAGATCGGATTCCTTGGCTTCTTTCAAGGCACTCGCCCCACTCTCCTTGGGATTGTTGGCTGTTGTGATTTCTGTTTGGTGTTTTTGTTTTTGTTTTTCCTCTTTCCTGGATGATACTTTTTGGATACAGAATGATGGTGACATGTTGAGATTGGGCTTCCTGGCTTGGTGGCTGTTGGATCTGATCATCCTGCACAGGGAAGGAGAAGTGGGGTCCCGGGAGCCTGGCTTGGCCAAGTCATCCTCTTAAATCAGGGTATGTGTCCAGGCTCTGCCACTGGTAACAGGCAGGGGCTTCTCAGTGTGTTAGATGCATTAGGGGGTCCCAGGGGAGCATATACTGTACTGTAACTCTATTATTTATTAAATTACTGTATTATGCTGTTATTAATACTTCTATTTTATGTTACATATATCTTTATATTTAAATATAATGTCATCTGTATATTATATATATATATATAATATAGTTTTTATTAATACTTTTTATTAGTGTTTTCTATGTGCTGTGAAAAAAAAGAAAAAAGCATTTAATTTAACACATGGATACCAGTTGCCAGGAATTCAGAAAACTTTTTGAGAAAATCAAGAGAGAGAAAAGTACTTTTTAATGGATTATACTGTACTGCTCACGTGTCTGTATATATATATAGATTTTTTTAAATCATATACATATACATGTATCCCATGTATTGACAGTCATACTCATTACTTCTACAGATTTGCAGTCACTCAGAAGGGCTTCTTCTTAAAGGAAATGTGTTTTCAGGTAGCTCAAAACCCACCGGACCTTGCCAGGTCTGCCTTGTTGGTTTCTTTTTGTGGTGCCCAACCCTGCCCTGTAATCCACCATAATTATTCACAAGGAAGAAACTCCTTCTCCACAGCATTGATTCCCCTTTTAGTTCTTGTGATGGTAAATAATGCAGAACTGGCATCAGGCTGTGGGCATCAACAGTTGGCAAGCTATGTTCTTGGACATAGGTGATGTAAGATGAACAACTTTAAGATGTTTGGGGTATGCATAGTCATACTCAGCATTGTTGTACAGTATGCTGCCTATGCAGAAAGCATAGTGTCTTGTGTACTGCTTCTTTCGCCTTTGGTTTTTGGGATTTTCCATTCAACAACAAGACTCCTATAAATATTACATTTGAACTTTTTGGGGGAAGGGGAGAGAGGTTTGGGACACACAGTACAGTATATATCCTCCTATCCTTCATCCCAGACACTGGTGTTAATATCAAGATCCTCATAATCAGTAGAGCTGATAACATTTTGACCTTAACTTGCCATGAGAAAAAAGTGTTGATTTGGAAATATAGTTTCAGCTGTAATAGGTATTGTGAAATAATTCTGTTCCACTTGGCTGTGTACAGTACCTGCATTTAATTAGGTGTCAATGTGCCAGGTCTCATAACCTGCAAACAGAGGACAGACGGCTGACTTCAAATGTTTTATTTGCATGGTTTTATGGAGACATATTTTATGTAGTAAAAGTGAAAAATGTACAATGAGAGTTGCCAACTTATTGATATTGGTTTTATGTATTTTGGTGTCTTTGATTAGTCAACTTACAATATTGAGCTGGTACTAACACTGTATACCAGTGAACTACGGCGTTGAGTGGCGATGGGCAATTATTTAGCCGAATGTCAAATTTGGACAAAAATGGGGTTTTTTTGTTTTGTTTTTTCATTTTGGAATATTTGTGAGTTGAAAAAATGTCGCCACTGTAATAAAAAAAAAATAATAATAATAAAAATTTAACAATTGGAGAACATTAAAGAGTTGGCAAAAGAATGAAATCTTTGAAAAATTGGAGAATTTGCACACAGAAAAAGTGATTTTTTTTGCAAAGATAAAAATATTACAGAATTAAAAAATAAAATAAAAATTATAATGTAGGTATGCAAAAAAAAAAAAGAATGAAATATTTTACACATTTTCCCATCTCTATCGTTGAGATATCTAAGACAAAAATACTATATCACAGTTTGCATTGTTTCAAAACTGTGGGACATTTCCCTTCAAATTGGGGTTCAAGCTGAATGGAAACTCCCCTTGAGAACCATGACAGGATCCATACAAGGATTCAGCCAAGCTCAGTTGCCCAGTGAAGTGTATACACTATGTTCTGGTGACTATCTGCGCAAAGGTTTTCATACAGAAATGTGTCACGGAATCCATTTGGTATTTTCAAGTCACCTCCTGTAGCATCTGGAACGTTTCATCCTCCTACCCTATCCAGTGAAAGTAATGTCCTTGTTCCCAATGGCTGTTCCAATCATAGACATAGAACATCTTCCAAGGTTTACAGACAAATGGGATGAGTTACTGGAAAATACCCAGCAATCATTTATTTTCTATTTGCAAAGGAAATATTGGACTGGTGTATATATGGTAACACTTGAATCTTTTGATAGCTTGGATAGATTTATTGTGTGATGGTATAACCCAGCAATGCTACTTTAGAATAACCCATAGGAATGGAGTGTTACGTGCAGATCTGTATTCGCTGTGCTGTGAAGCAATCTTCTTGAGCAAAGGGATGATGGCTTCATGGCATATTAACTAGGGGCCTCAAAGTATTGGATATGTGCAGTCTCTGCCCATGGGTTGGCATGACACAGCAGGGTGTAACAGGTCTTTGCTAAGGCGTGCTCTCCTTACCATAATAGGGGAAAAAGTATTTTTGGGGAAGTTAAACATACCTGAGAATTTAAAGACACCTTTGTGATGTGTTTTTTTAAATATTATTTGTTAAGCGTATACACTTCTTTTTAGAGAATCATGAAATGGAAGAAAATGTGATACAAAACCATATTGAGTAGCTTATGTACACACCCTAAGGCCCGGGCCATAGAGGGGTGAGGAGAGCGGATGCGCGCTAACGCTGAGGCTCGCCTGCTTAAGTCAGCGCGATTCCACGGACTTGCAGGCGAGCCAGCGTGCGCGAAGGGAGCCGGGGGGAGGTGGTTGGAGGCGGGGCAGTGACATCGCTGGGCCAATCGCCCGCGACGCACTGACGTCAATGTCATGGCGCCGCCGTGACGTTGACGCTGCTTAAGGCTGATTGGATGTTTTCAGCCGACAGCGCGCTGAAAAACAGCTTGGCGCTCGGCTGAAAACTCCAAAGCCTCCGCACGCCTGCGGACGCTCGCGTGAGCCCCCTCTCAAGGCATCCTCATTGAGGATGCAGTGGCTCAGCGCGGAGCGTCCGCACGTCCTTCTATGGACGCAGCATTAGGCTGGGTCCATAGAAGGACCGACAGCGCTGAGCAGTGCGGACGCTCCGCGATGAGCTCCGTCATCTTGTCTTGAGAGGGGGCTTCCGCGAGCGTCCGCAGGCGTGCTGAGGCGCAGGGATTTTCATCCAACAGGAGAAAATGTTTTCAGACCGCGCTGAGGACATCACGTGGCTGGCAACATCCAATCAGGGTGAAGCAGCGTGACGTTGACGTCGGCGCTTCGACCCCTGTTGACCCCGTGACATCATAGCTCTGCCTCCCGATCGCGCACGCTGACTCGCCTGCTGGTCTATGAAATCGCTCCTGATTGAGCAGATGAGACTCAGCGGAAGCGCGGAGGAGCGCGGGCTGCCCTACTATGGACAAAGCCTTAGGGCCAACTCAAACTCCTTCTGCCAGAGATCAGCAATACCAAACCATAACTGTGTCTCCAAATTTCCTTCTTCTAGTGTCTTGTGTTTTTTTATTCATTCATGTTTATTTTAATCATGTGTTTGAATAGTAATAGAGGCAGCCTGGCCAATGCATGAAAGCTACTCTTAAACATGTGGGTGGTTTCTTACATTTCCATTGACTTGGAAGAAGAGATTTATATTTAATGAGAGAAATTATATCGTTTGGGTTAAAAACTATGGAGTCTCTCTGGTAAACCAGTAGAAATATGAGTATATGTTAAATATCAATCCCTTTAGTACTGGATAAAATAGACCGATGGTTAGATGTTTAACTGGTAACAGTTAAGACCATCTTGCTTGTTCTTGGTGCAAGAACTTTAAGGATTATTTACTGTACCTGTGACCAATGCATTGATGTCTACTGTATCTGCTGTGGTCTGTACCTACAGCAAGACCACCCCAATCTTACCCACTGGAGAATGTTTGATCTTGAAATGTTTCACCCCATTTGATGTTTTCAGAAAATGTAATAGTTGCCAGTATTGTTGGCAAGTGAATGGGAAGAGAGACGTCACATGCTATCATAATAACATCACCATTATTGAGTGGGCCACTGGGAAATATTCTCCTAACGTCCTTTCTTATTTCCTGAACAGGAAGTGCATTGAGGCATATGTATCAAGGCAAAAGTCATGCAATTCATGCACCAAATGCATTAAATAAAATAATAATTGAATTCAATGAAATTATTTCTTGAATACGTAGTGAAGTTGGGTTTGCCCAATAATTCCCCCACTTTTGCTTTGATACATAGACCCCATATGCCATATGATTCAAATATGAATTTAGGAAAATATGAAGTAGACTTATCTCTACCAAGTGTGAAACATGTTTTTTTTTTTTACGTCCCACATAATTTCGAATAACTCGTTTCGATAATATGGATCACTATGTTGATGATTGGTGTGATAATTTATACTTTATCATGGAATAAATTGAGTTGTATGTATGTATGCCTGTCTGTCTTTATTTATATAGCGCCATTAATGTACATAGAGCTTCACAGCAGTAATACACGTGACATTCATATAAATAACAGATCATGGGAATAAGTGCTTCAGACATAAAAGTAACATTGTAGAAGAGGAGTCCCTGCTCCGAAGAGCTCACAATCTAAGAGTTGGTTTAACTCTTTCTGTTCTCAGGTTTCGATGAGTTTGGAAGGGCTGTATGCATCTTAGTTTGTGTAGAGCAGGGGTGGCTAACTCCAGTCCTCAAGGGCCACCATCAAGTCAGGTTTTAAGGATATCCTTGCTTCAACACAGGTGGCTCAATCGAAGAACGAGCCACTGATTGAGCCACCTGTGCTGAATCCGGGATATCCTGAAAATATGACCTGTTGGTGGCCCTTGAGGACTGGAGTTGGCCGCCCCTGGTGTAGAGTATCAGACATAAAAAGAGCCACCTGGCCCACACAGTCTGCTCACGGAGTCTTTGAAAGACTTGTCTAATGTAACGGTTGTGTCTTGTGTTACTCTGTCTACATAAATGTGGAATAGTCAATGGACAGGGGGTGTATTTTTTTGTGTGTAGGTTAAACTCAAATACTTCATTTAAATCTACACATTTTTCAGAATATAACTGTAAAACCTTGTAGTGATCGGTGGGCGTGTAGACTCCTGTATTTGAATGTAATTGTTCGATCCATACTTTTTGAGCAATTGGAAAAAACCTGTTTAGTCCATGCATTTTATAGCAAATGAACACTATGGTGCAATATTTTGTGCAAAATAATGTTCAACCGTAACTTAATTTTCCACAAAGCGGGCGAGCTTGTAAATGCAGATTGTCATTTATAATAGTTACTTTAAGCTTTCTTTATTGCTTTTCAATTATAGTGGCCACACTAGGAGTGGCTTCTCATATAGTGTGCATATACATCTAATCCATTAGCCAGGTTGTGCATCATTCTGTTACACAAACTACTTAGACTATTTTTAACATCTAATCATGGTAATAGTCTCAGCAACATCAGATTGTAAAGTTTAATGGTAATTTCAATCCTTTTTTGTTGTTGGTGCTGTTCAGATGATGGGGAATAAGGAATAACGATGACTCGCCTTAATATGGGCAGTTACAGTCAAACTAGGGTAAAATGTGCATTTTGAGAAGAGTAGTTGTACAATTAAGTAATAATCCCAGAAGAACAGGGCATTACTGGCCAATAATGCCCGGGCTGGAAGAGTTGAAGGCCCGAGGCGAAGCCGAGGGACTTTAACCAACCAGGGCATTATTGGCCAGTAATGCCCTGTTCTGAGGGGATTATTACTATTATAGACTTTTTTATTTGTACATTTTTCAGAAAAAATACACTTTTGTAGTCATATTGATTTTTATCCGGATGATTGTCTACATTCTTTTGCTTTTACTGCCAGCTTAGTTTGTACATACAACCAGCCCCACTCTACACACACACACACACACACACACACACACACACACACACACACACACACACACACACACACACACACACACACACACACACACACACACACACACACACACACACACACACACACACACACACACACACACACACACACTGCAGCCCCCCTCTATACACACAAACACTCTGAAACCCCCCTCCTGCACCCACAAAACACACTGCAGCCCTCCTCCACCCTCTACACTCACAAAACACACACAACACACAATAAACACAGCAGCCCCCGTCTACACCCACAAACACAGTACAGTCCCCTGTAAACCCACAAAACTGCAGACACACACACACCAAAACACTCTGCAGCCCTCCTCCACCCCCTCCACCCACTGACACACACAGAGACACTGCTACACATACAGAGACACTGCTACACACACACACACACAAACACTGATACACACACACTGATACACACACACACACACACACACACACACACACACACACACTACAGCCCCCCTCTACACCCACAAAACACACTGCAGACACACACACCAACAAAACAGACTGCTGCCCTCTCTACATCCACAAAACATACATCAGCAGCTCCCCTCTACACCCACTGCAGCCCCCCTGTAAACCCACACACTACAGATACAGACACGCACACACACACACACACAAACAAAACACCTGTGTAGAGCTCTCTGCAGGCAGGAAGGGGGAGGAGTCAGTGCCTGGCTGCAGGCAGGGTGGGGGAGGAGTCAGTGCCTGGCTGCAGGCAGGAAGGGGGAGGAGTCAGTGCCTGGCAGTAGGCAGGGAGGGGAGGAGTCAGTGTCTGGCTGAAGGCAGAGTGGGGAGGAGTCAGTGCCTGGCTGCAGGGAGGGGGAGGAGTCAGTGTCTAGCTGCAGGGAGGGGGAGGAGTCAGTGCCTGGCTGCAGGCAGGGTGGGGGAGGAGTCAGTGCCTGGCTACAGGCAGGGTAGGGGAGGAGTCAGTGCCTGGCTACAGGCAGGGTGGGGGAGGAGTCAGTGCCTGGCTACAGGCAAGGGGGGGGGAGGGATCAGTGCCTTGCTGGTGCCTCCTGTCCAATCACCTCCCCTGTCTAAGAGCTGATCTCACTCTTTGTGAATGAGAACTGAAAGCTGATTGGCTGAAAAACTTGGCAAGGTGCCAAAAATTCCGGGCCATTACTGATTGGTTAAAATTCCGGCCATTATCCAATCAGAGAGTAGGGATTTCAATAATGCCTTGAATTTACCAGCTTTAGCCCATAATAAGGAATAGTAAGTACAGAATACATTAATGACATTAATGAGATGAAGGCTTCCTTTGGTTTTTCTCTGCTTTGTTCCCTTAGGCGGCGATTATAGTAGGAGCGCATGGTGTCACGCGCACCTCTCGAACGAGCGATGGGTGCACTGCGAGGGAGTGATTGGTGATGCGCGGTGGACGCGTCACGATGCTGGTTTGCCCTCAGTGGCTGAACCGCTCACGTGACGCGGCCGCCGTGCAAAAAACCCCCGAAATCATTTGTAGTTTGAAAAATCTGCCGCGCGGGTCGCTCAGCATCGCACTATGGCCGACCTGATATGGCTGCTGCAGTTTGTTCTCGCAGCGCGCCAAATTGCACACGCCGTCACGCCTACTATAATCGCCGCCTTAGTGGGCATTGGGGAGTGCCACAATGAGTAACGATATTGTATAGAATACGTAGGTTACATCAGGGTTACGAGTTATCATAGAAATACAGCAAGAAGTACTATTTTTTCCAACTTGTAAAAGCAATATTCAATAAACTAATGGTTTGAGTTCTGGAATAAGACTGAGCATTTAAAGCATCTTTTGACCAAAGCTTCCTAAGGCAACTGCATAATAACTCATTTGTTTAAACCTTGTGTGGGTGAAACTTGTACACATGGTCTGTGTTTAAGTGGGATATTAGGTGCAGAACCACATCACAGCATATTTTATTGAAGGTTTCCATAGGACCTAAAACTGCCCAGTAACACAACATTATCTATTGTTAAATGTGTGGGGTTTTTTTCTTTTTATTTAGCATTTTCAAGACCGTTTCACAACATATATCACGTCTTACAGAACAAAGAATGAAGGTTAAATAATATGGGGGATGGTATGAGGAAAGAGGCGTAAATACAGAATATAAGGTGTTACTGTATTATTAAAATGTATACATTTTTAAAGAGAGTCGTGGGATTTTTGACATTGCAGTTGCTGTATTGGGACATCCACAGATCTACATATAACCTAAAATCTTATTTGTTTATTGAAATGTGGGAACCAGGGCTCCCAGGTGTCCCCTAATCTGTTGGTGGAATCATAGAGAGAGGCTGAATCATAGAGAGAGGCTGAAATATCTCTCAAAAAATTATTACAATAAGTGTAGTTGGAAGATTGGGATCTAGAGCAGCATTAAACTAGTTTGAGAGTCCTGGGATTTAGCGGATGTATTGCAAAAGTATTTTCACTTTCTTCATGTAAGTTTGCAGTTGTGTTTCAGGCAGTGAAACGGTTAACCATTGGTCAGTCCCATTATATAGTTAAAAACTAGGAACATGTGCCTCATTCCTTCTTGGTTTCCAGCATGCCCTGTGCTGATGTTGGGCTGTTTTGTAGTGATTGATAAGCTACATTTCACCGGCATCCTCAATTACTGCGTCTGCATTTTTATTTCAAACAAAATAAAATTGGAAAATGTAATTTCACGCTAAATTGCACAAAATACACTTTTAATCTAAACCCAGCTGTTCAGATGTAAACAACCCTTTTTGATCCAAACGCAATTGTTTTTTTTTTGTTCAACTTAACTAAAAAAAAAAACAAATTCTGAAAACATTGTTCTGGTATGGAAACACAAGTGTAATATTGATTATGTAGAACCAAAGGACTATATTTTATTGGATTTATAAAGTAAAATAGTTTTGAGAAATTCAAAACTCCAATATTTCATTACAGCACATAATTCATGTTTAATTTTGTATTGTCAATGTGATTATGTGATAGTATTATATCAGTTGTATCAAATCAGCCATTGTAACATTCATATTTCATTGTAAACGTTCTTTTCCCTCTGTTAGTTTTCCTTAAGTTTGGCTACATTTTGTTATTTGTTTTACGCTGTGTGAACTCATAAAAGATGAATTTTGAGGAAAGTATAATGCCTTTGTGGTTATTTAGTGCAAAAAATCATTTGAGCAAATGTCACTAAACAGACCAACCTCTATTCAATACCCATTCCTTTGCATACGGGTCTCTGTCTCTGTCTCTGTCTCTGTCTCTGTCTCTGTCTCTGTCTCTCTCTCTCTCTCTCTCTCTCTCTCTCTCTCCTCTCTCTCTCTCTCTCTCTCTCTCTCTCTCTCTCTCTCTCTCTCTCTCTCTCGTCTCTCTCTCCTCTCTCTCTCTCTCTCTCCTCTCTCTCTCTCTCTCTCTCTCTCTCTCTCTCTCTCTCTCTCTCTCTCTCTCTCTGTGTCTGTCTGTCTCTCTCTGTGTGTGTCTCTCTGTGTGTGTCTGTCTCTCTGTCTCTGTCTCTGTCTCTGTCTCTCTCTCTCTCTCTCTCTCTCTCTCTCTCTCTCTCTGTGTGTCTGTCTGTCTCTCTCTGTGTGTGTCTGTCTCTCTGTCTCTCTGTCTGTCTCTCTCTCTCTCTCTCTCTCTCTCTCTCTCTCTCTCTCTTCTCTCTCTCTCTCTCTCTCTCTCTCTCTCTCTCTCTCTCTCTCTCTCTCTCTCTCTCTCTCTCTCTCTCTCTCTCTCTCTCTCTCTCTCCTCTGTCCTCTCTCTCTCCTCTCTCTCTCCCTTCCACAATAAGCACTCAGGGTACACCAAAAAATATAAAAAGTTTATTATGATGGACTAAAAAATAAAAAACACTTACTAAAAAAAAAGACACCCTCTAATTGACACAAAATAGGAGACAGAGTAATCTACATAATAAACTCAACTGCTAAAACAGTCCCAATCCATGGTAAATTCAATAGAAAAGAGTATCTTTATCTGAAAGTAAATAAAGACTCAGCAGGTAAAAAAAGCAATTCTTCCCTGCAAAAGTCTGGTCCGGCCGATCTAGAAATACAATATACAATATCACACAAAGAACCTTACACGTAGAAATGATATCAGCACTGAAAATACACTCAATATGTACACAGACGTGTAGGCAAGTTCAACGGTATGAGAAACATCAGTTGAAATTCGATTTCTTAATACAGAAACTTAATTGCCACGGACTGGAACACGCAGAGACGATTAGTAGAGAATAATTTGCAGGCGTGCACGGTTTTTATTAAGTGTTTTTTAATTTTTTAGTCTGTCTTAATAAACGTTTTTGTATTTTTTGGTATACCCTAAGACTGCGCTTATTTTGCCGGCGACGTCAGGTAAAAATCAAATTGAGATGACTTCCAGCGATCGCGACCAAGCCGTCGCGCCATCGCGTCGCGCTTACTATAAGCGCATGCGACGGTGGCAATGCATTTGTTTTGACACAATGTTGCGTCGCCGGCACTATAAGCGCAGCCTAAGGCTTATGTTGGAGGTTCTTTTCCCCCATGTTTCTTTTTGTATACAGTATTATATAACTTTCAGCACTATTAGAGCTAACATTTTGTATATTGGCAATATTATGTTAGTATTTCTCTCATCTTTAGTGGGTTCCATTCACTTTAATCTCCTGCACATTTTTTCTCTTTCTGTTTTGTTATATCTATATCCCTTCAAACAACTCGGGGAGAGACCCCTGGGATATATGCAAATATGAGTTATTTGCATATCCTATCAGCATATAAAATAGGACCTCTCTCTCTCCCTCCGTATTTCAGGGTCTGGCACTTCTGGGTGGTGTGAATTGAATGGTGCACTGACACTATTACATACATCCCAATGAAGGTGACTTTGCCTTGTTTGAGCATTGTTGGTCCCAACACAGATATTGTCAGTAAGGATATTATGTCTTATTCCAGGGCCCAGACTGTAAACTTAAGCTGTCCACAAAAACCTCTCATCATTATTAGTGAAGCGTTTAATTCACACTTGGTCTATAAAAACTGTAGTTGTCCGTTTCCTAATTGTCTGTCTCTACTCCAAAACAAAAATAAGTTATCCTATTTATTTAAAAGTTGACATCATTTCCAAATATCCATTACTACCAAACATAGCACACACAGCAGAATAATATAAGCACAATGGATCTGTGTTTTGCGCAGCTTATTAATTAAGTGTATTGTTATCTGACATAACAAAAGATTGATTGACTTGTCAGTGGCTACACAAAGTGGGCAGCAGGTTTTAAGAACTGCAACTGCAGAGGCCAGGTATTAAATAACTTGTATATGATGTGAAACGTGCAGCCATAACATTTTGCAGATTCTGCGGATATTACTCTTAAAATCTTCTGTCGGATTGCGGAATCTGCGGATATTACTCTTAGAATCTTCTGTCGGATTGCGGAATCTGCGGATATTACTCTTAGAATCTTCTGTCGGATTGCGGAATCTGCGGATATTACTCTTAAAATCTTCTGTCGGATTGCGGAATCTGCGGATATTACTCTTAAAATCTTCTGTCGGATTGCGGAATCTGCGGATATTACTCTTAGAATCCTCCGACTGTTTGCGGAATCTGCAGATTGCTGATAGAAAAAAAATCCAGAAAAACGAGTTGCCCTTTTATGAGACTGATTAGCGGAAATCCACGGACCAAAGGAACTGCCCGATTTGAGGCAGATCCAAATCCGCAAAAAAAAACCCACGTACATCTCTACTCTTTAGCATATGGGAATTCTAGACAGAAACTGATATCTAGACCAGATTCAGTTTTAAATAGTGATGGAAATGTGGATTTACACAGGAGTGCATAAAAGAGCCTAAAACAATCAGCTAGTGTGTACACAGCTTGCACACTCAGTGTGTGCACACTTTAATGTGTTGAGATAACTGGAATTTGGATTCTGTAAACACTTTTACTACAGCCCTTTCCTGTAAATAGGTAGAATTAATGGAGCTTGTGCAATCTAAAATACGTTATACAATTTATAGAAGATGGTCAAATTGCTTAGAACACCCCACTAAAGCAAAAATAAAATAAAAATGGGGTCGGTACAAAAGGACACCCAAGCAACAGATATTTATTTAATGGACCACTTGGTAACCACTAACGTCAGTGCATAGAGACTCTTCGTTAGGCAATATCAGAATTACTTGTGAAAGGTCTTCTCACCTAATGTTGCATCAGATCAGAAATCCGTTATCACTTGTTAAATATACATTTGTTGCTATATTGTAGGATCAAATGCATGATGAAGTACAATAACGTTTGCTGTACCTGTTCCCTTGTTAATGACCCTTTATGAAGATAGAGCTGCAAAATCTGAACATCAGATTAGGATAAGTAGTACATACCTTTGTTATATTCATTTCTACGGATGTGTGGACCAACAATACTTTTTAGAGTGGATAGACTACTATTTTGCTGCATCTTCAATGTGGTAAATATGGTTTTACCGAATTGGTGATGCTATTCCATGCAGCGCGTCGTCTCTTCCATGCAACACGCCATCTCTTCCATGCAGTGCAGCCTCTCTCTTCCATGCAGTGTGTCGTCTCTTCCATGCAGCGCATCGTCTCTTCCATGCAGCACGCAGTCTCTTCCATGCAGCGCAGCCTCTCTCTTCCATGGAGCGCAGCTTCTCTCTTACATGCAGCGTGTCGTCTCTTCCATGCAACGCATCGTCTCTTCCATGCAGCGTGTCATCTCTTCCATGCAGTGCACCCTCTCTTCCATGCAGAGCACCGTCTTTCCATGCAGAGCACACTCTCTTCCATGCAGAGCGTCGTCTCTTCCATGTAGCGCATTGTCTCTTCCATGCAGCACGCCGTCTCTTCCATGCAGCGCACCCTCTCTCTTCCATGCAGCGCGGCCTCTCTCTTCCATGCAGTGCAGCCTCTCTTCCATGCCACGCACCGTCTCTTCCATGCCACATACCCTCTCTTCCATGCAGCGCAGCCTCTCTTCCATGCAACTGTATTTGTAACCATGTATTTTTTGTCTTAACTCTGTGCCCAGGACATACTTGAAAACAAGAGGTAACTCTCAATGTATTTCTTCCTGGTAAAATATTTTATAAATTAAATTAAATTAAATGCAGCGCAGCCTCTTCCATGCAGTGCAGCCTCTCTTCCATGCAGTGCAGCCTCTCTTCCATGCAGCGCAGCCTCTCTTCCATGCAGAGCGGCCTCTCTTCCATGCAGAGCATCCTCTCTTCCATGCAGCGCTTCCTCTCTTCCATGCAGAGCACCCTCTCTCTTCCATGTAGCGCAGCCTCTCTTCCATGCTGCATGGCCTCTCTTCCATGCAGAGCACCCTCTCTCTTCCATGTAGCGCAGCCTCTCTTCCATGCTGCATGGCCTCTCTTCCATGCAGCGCAGCCTCTCTTCCATTTAGCGCACCCTCTCTGTTCCATGCTGACCGGCCTCTCTTCCATGCAGCGCGGCCTCTCTTCCATGCAGAGCACCCTCTCTCTTCCATGTAGCGCAGCCTCTCTTCCATGCAACGCACGTCTCTTCCATGTAGCGCACCCTCTCTGTTCCATGCAGCGCGGCCTCTCTTCCATGCAGCGTGGCCTCTCTTCCATGCAGCGCACCCTCTCTCTTCCATGCAGCGCGGCCTCTCTTCCATGCGGCGCAGCCTCTCTTCCATGCAGCGCAAGCCCTCTCCCATGCAGCGCACCCTCTCTGTTCCATGCAGAGCGGCCTCTCCCATGCAGCGCACCCTCTCTTCCATCTTCGATCTTTATTTCCATGAAGGGTAAGGTTAGAATCTGTGGCTTGGCACCAGAACTGGAGAAACAGGATTGAAACGTTGAACATTAAGGAAGGAAGTATGGATTGTGATAGACAGAAATAATGATTAGGGCAGCACAACAAAACAAATAGCCCGGGATCTATTTTGTGGGAATAATGGCGTTGGCGATCTGCACGGGAATTTTAGAGAACAGTCTGGCTGCATATTCTGGGTTTTGGAAATCTTTTCGTCTATGGGATTTAAAAAAAAAAAAGTACAATGTCGTAGCAACAGCGTGATGTCTACATACGGCCTTATTTACAGTTCTTTGCACCATTTCCCCAGATCCAGATAACCTACATATTGAAAGCGACTTTGTTAAAGCAGAATACCCAAAGAAATAGTGTTTATTTGGGTAATAAGTCCTTAACTTTAGTAACATTGTATATTGTTATCCATTCTAGATCACTGGGAATTAATATGGATGCTTTAAGCTTAAACTGAATCTTGTCAATGCATTTTAACAATGTCTTAGGGAGTTTGCATTGTGGCACGAAAATATTCCATAATTGAGCGGTTAAAGTAGCAGTGGCCAACTCCAGTCCTCAACGGCCACCAACAGGTCAGGTTTTGAGCATATCCCTGCTTCAGCACAAGTGGCAAAATCAGTGGCACTGATTGAGCTACCTGTGCTGAAGCAGGGATATCCTTAAAACCCGACTTGTTGGTGGCCCTTGAGGATTGGAGTTGGGCACCCTTGGGTTTGAGCAACAATGCCATGTTCTCAGCCACTCTTTGATCATTGTCAATGTGGGTGGTAACCTCAAATGGGAGCCCAGTTAGGGCAGCCAACCTTTATACTTATAGACAGTGTTCAACAAACCTATACATTTGCACGCCCCGGGCGAGTGGATTTAAAATCGTGGCGGGCTCCTATTGGCCCAAGCAGCACACGTGTGGTACTAGGTGGCGAGTAGATTTTTTTTTCGTTGAGTAGATTTTTTGGTGATTTGTCGACCACTGCTCATAGATATGGTAAAACTGACATCACATATTATATTATGGGGCTTGAGCAATAGGAGGCTTCCTGCATTTATAGAATTTGGTGCTCAAAAAATATACACATGGAGTGAATGCAAGATGAAAGTATTTTCAAATGAGCGGAGCTGCAGGAAGCATTGAATGCCATGACACTGAATGACATGAATTAGTGACTTGTATCTATGCATGTCCCTTCATCCCCGAGTGGCAGGTCTATATCCCCATAGCCTGAATAAAACCTTCTGATCCGACGAACCAATGTTTTGGTATACAGGCATAGCCCGGTTTAAGGACACTCACTTTAAGTACACTCGCGAGTAAGTACATATCGCTCAATAGGAAAACGGCAGCTCACGCATGCGCCTGTCAGCATGTCCTGAACAGCAATACCGGCTCCCTACCTGTACTGAAGCTGTGCGCAAGCGAGGAGACTATAGAGCCTGTTACACATGCGTTATTTACATCAGTTATGCACGTATATGACGATTGCAGTACAGTACATGCATCGATAATTGGGAAAAAGGTAGTGCTTCACTTTAAATACATTTTCACTTTACATACATGCTCCGGTCCCATTGCGTACGTTAATGCTGGGTATGCCTGTATCCTGTTCATGAATTGCATCCTGGGAATTCTGGAGAGGTGGCGTATTCATAGTGAACAGATGGGGACCGAGCAAACAAACAGAACGTTGGCTGGATTTACCAAATCGCCTGGAAAATAAATTCTGCCGTTTAGTAGATTCTGCAGGTGAGACTAAATCCAAGCGAAAAATGGAAATGCAGTATATATATTTCATGGTTTAGCTAAGACTTGACCACTAGACCAGATGTTGGTTTGACAATTCAGTTTCCCTTTAACACTGAAGACTTGGATTGTTAGTATAGTATAGACTTACATATATCTATATATGTAAGTAACCCCCGCAAGCGCCGCCCGCTCAGCGCGCTCAGTGCTAGCGGGGACGCAGCCTAACCCAGGCTGTGCTCAAAGCTGTGACATGCAGCAAGCTTACGCTTATAGGGGACCATGTTAAATGGTTTTGAAGCAAAAGGTGGTACTGTGTGCTCATTTGCATGTCATTTCCCAGAAACCCTTGCTGCAGTGGAAGCACTGTGTGCTGGGTGATAATGGTGAAAGGCGGGGTTGCAGACCTGTCTAGGACATGCAAATGAGCATACAGTAATATTTCCATTTGATATATATATATACATATATATCAAATGGAAATATTACTGTATGCTCGTTTGCATATATATACAGCTCAACCCCGTTATAACACGATCCGTTACAACGCGAATCCGCTTATAACGCGATGCAAGCGTGGCTCCCAATTTTCGTATTTATGAATATTTACAACACGATTGTTGGTATCTTAAATACTTTGTTGTACAATGCATACAATTGCACATTATTTCTAACGCGATCCACTTATAACACGATGTGGTTCTTTGGACCCCAAGCACAGCGTTATAAGGGGGTTGAGCTGTATATATAAATAACAGAGCTCTAAATAGGTCACAGCAAATAAACCAAATTAATGGTCAACTTTCAATGCTTACTAGCAGGAGTTTGTAGGTGCAGAATAAGAGTGCCGCTAACCAGGGCTCTGCTGGTTAATCGATTCCATCCTGTGATTTATTCGCCTTCACAAATTGCTGTTCTTTTGTTGTCTGCACCTATGTGAAGGTAAGTTGGAATTCAGGTACGGAAGGGTTGAAGTGACACAACCCTTGTTTGCGACTGTCTTATTCTGCACCTTCACGTGCTGACCTAGGGCAGGGTACCCGAGGCAGACTGGCCCAGGGAAAAGTTAAGGTGGCCAGACTTTCCATTTCTTCCTTCCACTGAAGCATCCTGCCAGCGTGCTAACCAGAACTTGTATTCTATACGTGTTAACAGGAGCTGGAGACTGAGCCACTGAATGAGCCACCTGTGCAAATCACCTGCCTTCAACCTGTAATACAGGGGTAGCCAATGCAGTCTTCAAGGGCCACCAACAGGTTAGGTTTCAGGATATCCCTACTTCAGCACAGGTGGTTCAATCAGTCCCTGCTTCAACACAGGTGGGTCAATAAGTTGTTGACTGAGCCACTGATTTAGCCACCTGTGCTGAAGCAAGGGTATCCTGAAAACCTGACCTGTTGGAAGCTCTCGAGTTGGCTTACACCTGTTCTAGATGTATGGCAGGGTGACAGGGTGATAGGGATCCCTAAACCTGTCACAGTCATAGCCTGGTGCCTGTGTCTACTTTTTTAGGAATTGACAATCCAGAGATATGGATGAACTTCTTTATCAAAACAAGTATGAAGAACCGCGCACCTTCAATGCTGCTGTAAGTACAACATGTTGTACTCTTTACAATGAACATTAAACAGCAATTCTGTATTTTTGCATACAATGTTTTAAGTCCCTAAACAAGCACACACAACAAGATTCCACTCTGTGACGCACAATTGCCAAATTGTAATTGCTTCTCTGGGCCGCGAGGGTAGGTCTGTGCAGGCGATCCATCACAGAATAGGGAGAGAAGATCCATGTCGCAGCCATCCAGACACAGGGACTCACCAGGAAAAAGTTACAAAGGTATGTTTATTGGAGTTACATTAAAAAAGACACTCAGGACGGACAAAAATAGAGAAGGGCCTCCTCCTTGAGAGAGAGTGAGAGCCAAGGACTGATTAGGATAGCTGTATCGTGAGTATTGGTTACTCCAGGCTGATCCGGTCGTGCTGCACATACTACATGGGTTACTCCGGTTACACAGCAGCATACTCTCCATTACTCTCTCCCTCCGATGCTCCTATTTCCCACTGCAATTGCATAAAGGTACTCAACCTTCAGGTATCTCTCACAGAGCAGGATTATTCTGCAACCAATGTAAATATCCCCAAAGCTCAATTCGGGTAAACTGGCAATGAGATAGCTCGGCAAAAGTCTAATAAAACCAAGGCGTTGTGTTGTGTACAAAGCAATAAAACCGCCATCTTTCAGCATGCTCTTCAGCAATTAAGAAGTTGCTAAGTATTGCAGGTTTTGTACAAAACGTAGAAACTCACTAAACAAACCGTTTTTTTTGGTATGGGAAGCAGGGGGGGAGGGGAGGGGTGAAATTACTGGTATTACTTCCTGCTTTTTAAAGGGGATTTAAAAAGCCGTCCAATAGGAAACCGCCTGAGATATAGCAGTCACTTTTTCGCCTGGAGGGAGATTTTAAGCCAAATAACTTCACTGGTAAGTAACTTGAGAACTAGGGGTTGCTGTACCCCGAACCCCCCTCCCCCCACCCCCCACCCCCCACCTGCCTTCCAATGCTTTAAAAAGAAATAAGGGGCAATGAACGGGTAGGGGACTCGTGTATAGTTTGTATTTTTCATCCTAAATCTTCTGTGAAATCCTTTAGTTTGGGAAATCTGTAGTGGATTTTAGGATTTTCTTCCCATATATAATCATTTTTGGCGTTTGGGAGGACACGCATATGAGATGTATTAAATTGTGTGGTTCCTTGCCTCCGTTTTTTCTCCCTTCCATCTGTGCTAAAAAAAAATCCACCAAATTTAAGATGGTTAAGCTTCTAGGAGAACTGTTCTTACATTCGATATAGCTTTGCACCCATGGTGCAGTGCGCAGAATAATACCGTTTGTCTGCATTAATGCATAGACCCCATGACGTGGACCTCCCCTTTGAATGATGACTTCAAAAGACCATGCATACACACAATGTACCAATGTGTTCAACATTCATCATCCCCGTAATAAAGCAAACCCAACCAAAATAATGGCCTTCTGCCCATCCAGCCAGGGGTGTGCTGCTACCTTGTTTGTGACCCTGCTTCATGTTCACTAAATAACCCCCACAGACCATCTTTTACTGCTCAGCCAATATATCTTTTATTGGGCACACTTGCCCCTAACCAGTCCAAATCAATCCTACCTTCATATTGTAAACCTCCTCAGTCGTGACAACAAGGTTAACACGGGGAACGGATGTGGCTTTTCCCAAATTGTTAATGGGTGATTCAGGTTATTATATACTTTGCCTCCTCCCGCATCTGAGGAAGTGGTCAGTGACTTCTCTTGAAGATTTGGCCTGTGAAGTAGACGTGACACAGCAAGAAGACTTTGTCTGGAACAACGTGACACAGATGACATGGCAAATTTCAAGAGACAACAGCAGTTGTAATCCGGGGTTTATTTTTTAGACAGTGGTAGATAAAGGAGAAGAATTGGCTTTAAGGCTGCCAAAAAACTATAAAGACTGATAAACACATGTAATATACTGTAGACTATTTCCAGATACTGTATGAGGCTTACTTTAAAGACTTCAACTTCTGAAACAAGTAACAGCAGTGTATATACTGTGTCACATTGTTACAAAGACAAATGGCGACAATTTTTTAGACACATTTCTAAGAAATGTACATGCTTATCTCAGAGATATGATCACCTATTGCAATGGTGCTCAACACTAGTCCTCAAGACCCCCCAACAGATCAAGTTTTAGGATATCCCTGCTTCAGCACAGTTGCCTCAATTAGTGGCTCAGTTGAGCTCTGGAGGAAATCTCATACTCTTGCAAACTTCCTTCACTACAAATGTATGCTATCCGGTTTCAACTCTGCCCTCTCCCAGGCTAAACAACCCTACTTTACTTCACTAATCAACACGCACAAGTCTAACCCAGGCCAACTCTTCTCTGTCTATGACTCTACTAAGTCCACCATCTGTTTCCTGTTTTTCTTCCTCCATTTCACCCAGGAGTTTGCTGACTATTTGAAGACAAAGATGAATTCCATATGTCAAGGAATCCCCTCTGTATCCTCCTTACATTCTACACCCCTTCCTAACTCTCCTCCTGCCTTCCTCAACTCCTTTTCCACTGTCTCAGAGGAGGATATGTCGCTACTGATCTCCTCTTCTCCTTCTACCACTTGCCCTCTTGACCCCATTCTGTCCCTTCTCCCCAAACCTCTTGCTCCTAATCTAATCGCTATGCTCACACATATTTTCAACGCCTCCCTCTACAGTGGTACCTTTCTCTCCTCCATCAAACATGCAACAGTTATACTATTACTCATAAACAGCCAGCTTGCCCCTACCTGTCTCTCTATCGTCTTGTCTCCCTCCTGCCTTTTGCCTCTAAACTCCTTGAACATCATGTATTCTCTCGCTAGCTCCCTTTTCTCACCTACTATTCTCTCCTAGATCCTCTACAATCTGGTTTCCGCACTGCTCACTCAACCGAAACAGCCCTCCTAAAATAACTAAAGACCTCCATGCTGCCAAAGACAAAGGTCATTACACTCTGCTCATATTACTCAACCTCTCTACAACCTTTGATACTGTGGACCACCCTCTTCTCCTTCACATTCTCCATACTCTTGGTATCCGTAACAAAGCTCTATCCTGGATCTCCTCTTACCTCTCCCATCATACTTTCAGTGTCTCATTTACTAACACCTCCTCCATCAATCTCTCTGTGGGGGTAAACCAAGGGTCTGTCCTGGAACCTCTTCTCTTTTCTCTTTACACACTCTCTCTAGGTGACCTTAGCACATCTCTTGGGTTCAAATATCACCTCTATGCTGATGACATACAAATTTACTTTTCAACCTTTGACCTTACACCTGCTGCCAAAGTCTCTGGATGTCTCTCTGCTATATCATCCTGGATGACCCTCCGTCGATTCAAACATGTCCAAGATGGAGCTCCTCATACTTCCTCCCAAGCCTGGCCTTACCCCATTCTGCATCACTGTTGGAAGCACCATCATATACCTAGTATCACAAGCACGTTGCCTAGGGGCCGCACTCAACACCTCTCTCACATTCAAAATGTGGCTAAAACCTGTCATTTTTTCCTCTGCAACATTGCAAAGTTACACTAAACCTCTAACGCAGGCCCTCATTCTCTCCCGTCTCGACTATTGTAACCATCTGCTGTCCGGTCTTCCTGCTTCTCACCTGTCTCTGCTTCAATCTATCCTAAACGATGCCGCTAGAATCACTTTACTCTTTCCTAAATCTGCCTCAGAGTCTCTCTTGCTGAAATCCATCTCCTGACTTCCTTATCACGCACAAAATTCTCCTCACTTTTAAGGCTTTACACTCTTCTGCCCCTCCTTACATCTCAGCCCTAATTTCTCGTTATATACCATCCCGACTCTTGCATTATGCTCCAGGATGTCTTCTCTCCCCATTTTATATCTAAAGCCCTCTTCCACCTTAAACCTTTCGCACTGACTGCCCTGCACCTCTGGAATGCCCTTCCCCTCAATACCCGACTAGCACCCTCCCTATCCACCTTTAAGACCCACCATAAAAAACACCTGCTTAACGAAGCATATGAATAGCTCCCTGGCTAACACTATACACCTGATACATAAAGCTTGGCCCCTTGCAGATGCACTTACCAGTATACCCTCTTACTGTATCTGTATGTTCCTCCTAACAATTAGATTGTCGGGGCAGGGACTCCTTTTCTTAAATGTTAGGTTTATGTCTGAAGCACTTATTCCCATGATCTGTTTTTGTATTATTTGTTATTTATATGATTGTCATGTGTATTACTGCTGTGAAGCGCTATGTACATTAATGGCGCTATATAAATAAAGATACATACAGTACATACATACACTATCTCTCACTGTTATTATTTATTTATCCAATGTTTTACCAGGAAATAGTTCGAGAGTTACCTGTTGTTTTCAAGTGTGTCCTGGGCACAGAGTTATGATGACAATACTTGGTTACATTAAATGAATATAGGTTATAATTTACATTTACAGACATTTCATGGACAGTTAGAAATAATATGTTATGGGCGTATGTAACAATTACGGATAAGATTAAAATGTAAGACGGCTGAAGTATTGAAATAACTTAGACCGGTGGCGGCTTTGAGAGTCTCTGGTGGGTAGTTCCAGGTGTGAGGGGCACGGTAAGAGAAGGAGGAGCGGCCGGATTGTTTGAATCTTGGGACCGAGAACTGTCTTTTGGAGTCAGATCTCCAGTGATAAGTGCTGCATATGGTAGGGGTGAGAAGCTTGTTCAAATAGATGGGTAGGTTGCCCAGAAAGTATTTGAAGACAAGACAGAAAAAATATACATTGCACCTGGATTCAAGGGATATTCACTCTAGTTCTTGGAGCATTTTGCAGTGATGTGTGTTGTAGTTAAATTGTAGGACAAAGCGGCATATTGAGTTGTAGAGGGTGTCTAGGTTGCTAAGGGGAGTTTGGGGTGCTGTACCATAGGCTATAAATGGCATCTGCTGTGAGGTGCGCTTTCTGACCAGTGGGCTTAAGGAGGATTTGTTTCTATAGAATACACATACTTTGGCATAGGTTTTGGATGTCATATTATTTGGTAACCCAAATGTTAAATGAGAGTGAAGCCATATGCCCAGATATATAGTGACAGGGGATAGAATGGTGTTGGAGTTGGTTCTGATCTGTAGTTCAGTCGTAGGTACATTAGATTGAAGTACGTGTCCAAGGTCAGAGAGTCTAGGGCTGTGTGCTTATAAGATTGTGCCATCTGCATACATGTGCAGTCACTTACAAACTGTAGGTAGATCATTAATGAAGACTGAAAGAGTACCGGCCCCAAAACAGAACCTTGCAGGACCCCACAGCTAACATCCAATGGGTTGTAGTTAGAGCCAGAGAGACACGTATTGGGATCTACCTGATGGGTAGGAGTGAAACCAGTTTAAAGTGTGTTCCCCCTATTCTGGAGCACGGAAGCCTGTTTAACAAGATAACATGATCAACTGTATGAAAAGCCTTTGCAAAATGTAGGAATATTGCACCAGTGAGTTGTCCCAGTTCCATTCCACACTGGATCTCATTGCAAACTTTCAGGAGGGTAGTTACCGAGGAGTGCTTTGGGTGAGAGCCAGATTGGCGTCGATAAGGAAATTTGTCTTGGAATAGTAGTCACTTAATTGGGAGTTGACACATTTTTCCATGGCTTTGGATAGTATTGGGAGAAGAGAGATTATAGCATCATCACTTCATATTCAAATTTCATTTTTTCAGATATTACATAGCTTCTCATGCACTAAATAGGGATACAATGTAATACATAGATTGACAAACATACAGTATTCCCCCTTGGTATAATCTTATCCACTAAGCTAATTGTATACAGAGATACTCTGAATCATGTAATTTGCTTCACGTGCTGCATTTCAGATGATCTCATTGTTAATGCTGCAATAAAGAGCCCATATGACAAAGCAATATATTGTACTCACCCATGAAACCATTTTTGAGGATGTGTAATAATCAAATCCATATGCGAGCTGAAATATAGGACAATGCATAACCGCAGGATTTTTGTAGAACATGAGAGGTTAAAGTGCTTTGTAAATAATAATAATAAATGTGTCAAAGCACCAATCAATGCATGCTTGCCTGAGAGAAACAACATGGCTGCTTCCATAACAGCAGCCAATAGAAAGCTGTGAGGTCATCGGGACATGATGCCTCCTATTGGGAGAACCTGGCGGCCATATTGAGTTTTCTCTAGGTCGACCCCGGGGGGCGCTGCAAAAAAATAAAAAATAAATAAAACTGATTTGGAATGTTACTTAAACCACATGGTATATGAGTCACTACTCACTCATGAAAGTAATTTGTGGTATTGTTATTGGATTACTGCTGTTTACCAAAGCGTAGTACACCCCTATTAAAAAGTGCAAATTTGCCAATATTTTATTTGTTTTGAGGGAGCACTTTGATTTAATGATCCAGCGACATCTGATTAAGTAAATGGATTATTTTATATGAACAGAGAGTTTGGTTTCTTTACCTTATGACCATTTTCATTTGGAACAAGATCTGACGTGCCTACATTAAATATTTAGCCCAAAATCTCAGTGGCTAAATATATTGAATGTTATCGAGGATATAATAATAACTTTATTTCATATAGCTCTTTTCTCCCAAATGGGACACACAGCGCGTCACAATTACTGTAGAGCGCGTGGTACACAGCAAATAGGAATGTTACAGACACAGTCCCTGCCCAGATGAGCTTACAATCTATGTTTACGGTGTCTGAGGCACAGGGAGATAAAGTGACTTGCCCAAGGAGCTGACACCGGGTATTGAACCTGGTTCCCCTAATTCAAACTCGGTGTCATTGTTTACAGTTTCAGTGTCTTTACTTACTAAGCCGCTCATTCAAATGATGAGATCTGTCTATATCATAGATCTCAAACTCAATCCTCAAGGGCCGCCAACAGGCCAGGTTTTATGGATATCCCTGCTTCAGCACAGGTGGCTCAATCAGTCTATATCATTGCAAAAATTGTCAGTACTTGAAAATGCTATTAGAGAGTCTAGAGATGATCACATTACTGCATGTTACAGTAAAATAATATAGCCTGACGATGATATGTACTTGTTTTTTTAAGATAACTGTTGATGGCTGCAATGTTCAGTTAATTAATACAATGCTGTTCTATAAATATACAAAAGAATAATTATAAAAATAAAATGCATGGAAAGAAAATGTGATGATTATATGTTGTAGTATGGTTTGAACTTCAAATGAACAATTATGTATCAAATGGATCGGTGGGTGGAATTCCCATTTTTGTATATGAATAGGATTTTTTGTGTATGGTTTTCTGCTGTTTTTATCACGGCATGATATGATTATTGTTATATGTTCGGGTTTGTTTAATATTATCCTCAAAGGTGAATGAGTTGATGGTGGAGTAGTCGGGAACTGTCAGTATCCTGGCCCAGGAACTCACTAGAGTTTTGGCTACGGGTCTTTAACATGCCTTCGGTCTCCTCTCGGTCTGACAATTAGCATAGGGCATTCAGAAAAACTTCTGCTGTAAGAACAGATCCTGTCCTGCTTCTGCAGGCAGTGATACGTTGAACAGTATGTTCAGTGAAGTGTGTTATATGTATCATTCTACACCAGGGGTGGCCAACTCCAGTCCTCAAGGGCCATCAACAGGTTACGTTTTAAAGATATTCCTGCTTCAGCACAGGTTACTCGACCAGTGGCTCAGTGGAAGAGCCACCTGTGCTGAAGCAGGGATATCCTAAAAACCTGAGCTGTTGGTGGCCCTTGAGGAGTAGAGTTGCCCACCCCTGAACTAGATCTATGAAAAAAATCTTAGTTTTGTCAATTTAATAGGCAGGCATATCTATGTCGATCTTTGCTGCTTGTTTAGACACACTGCACGATTATTCGGAGCAGAGATGTAAGTGAACAGTGTGTTACATCGGATGCAGAATGTTAGATTTACACAACTTCAGGAATGGACGATTTTTGGAGGGCAAAAAAAAAAGCAAAAATGGCACAGAGACGCAGACTGGGATGCATCTCACTATAATCTGTGCACCGTGTAACGTCTTCTACTGACTCTCCCCAGGGTGCAAGCAGGGACAGACAGGGCAACATTGGAGCAAAATGCGTTGATACATAGGTGCAGCATGAAAATGTCAGCGTTTTGCCCAAACTGTCCTTGATATGCAGACCCCATAGTTCCCCACCCCCTCCCTACTGCAACTGTAAACTTTATGGGATACTAACATATTACATGTTATAAGTGGTCTTGCAGGTTTATAACACTATAATAAGCTCATGTATTATTTGGAGGATCACTTTGGTAGTGGCAGTATCATCAAGACGGGGGGAGCTCAATTCCAGTCCTCAAGCCCCCCCAACAAGTCAGATTTTCAAGATATCCCAGCTTCAGCACAGGCGGCTCAGTCAAAGACTGATTGAGCCACCTGTGCTGAAGCAGGGACTGATTGAGCCACCTGGGCTGAAGCAGGGATATCCTGTAAACCTTAGCTATTGGGAGGAAGGGGGGGGGGGTGAGGATTGGAGTTCAGAACCCTGCATTAAGACTCGCTATATATTGGGAAAATGCAATGGAGGCTTCTTGGCAAAGAGGGGGATCTCAATTCCAACTTCTAATTCTTATATTTGCATAGGTAACTAGTCTCTGGCAGGCAGGCAGCAATAAAATATATATATTTACATTTGCTAAGCTGTGATGATGAAACAATAGTTTTAAAGTTGCTTTTACTCTTGGCTGAGATAAAAAGACAATATGTTTTTCAAAAACCACCTCCAACCCCCTCCCCCGCCTCCTCCCCCGCCACCCCTGTCCCTTCCATGAGATTACATACAAAGATGAAAAGGTACGTTACAATAAAAGCACAGCGGATTCATTATTGTAAGCTTCACATAAAATGTCTGCACTATTTTATTCCCTATTTCTCAGCGTCGCCTCGCCCCAATTCTGTGAATTCATCAATTGATTTCACTGCTAGTTCTGTCACAATAAGGACCGGATGATTCGGGGTTGGTGGGGTAAGAGACAGGTGGTCTAACATTCGGAATTCTCATGAACACATCATGAGAAAGGTTAGAATCGACTTTTCAAAACGTTAAACACATAGCATGGAAATCCCAACATTTCAAAAGGAAATCAGGTGATATTGAACTTAACCCAGGCCCTCCCTTCTCAACTCTGTCCCATACCCCTGAGAATACCCCTTCAAATTCCAAAAAGTCTATTTGTCGCCCATATAAATATCCGGAGCCTGCTGCCCTAACTGGATGAACTAAGGTCATGGTTCCATATGCATAAACCCAAAGCCATCGTTCTCACAGAAACATGGCTATCCCCTAAAACCCTCGAGGCAAATATCGCCATTCAGGGATATTCCATTTCTAGGAAAGATAGGTCAAAGAGTGGAGATGGGGTGTTATTTTATATAGCAGACACCTTAAAATTTACACTGTTAAATTGCCCCCCAAGGCCCACTCTCTTTTGAAATCCTAGTTGGCAAAATCTGCCTCCCCTTTTCTAAGCCCGTCTTGATTGCTGGCACCATCCGCCCCTTAAATCCCCACTACAATCCCTGACTGATATCACCCAGTTTCTTGGCTCCATTTCCTCTCTGATTGAGAAGAGTGAGCTGCTAGTTCTTGGGGATTTCAACTTCAATTGGCTCAACCCTAAAAACCACAAAATCCAGATACAACTCAAGTCACTAATCTAACGCATCTCATTTCACCACCCACATGGACAGACCTGAAATCTCACAACCATTCCTTGCTAGACTGGATTCTTTCCTCAAATCCCATCAGAATCAAACCCACTGGCATCCTTCCTGACATTTTAAGTGACCATGCAATAGTGTACTGTGTAAGGAAAATTAAAACACCAAAATCAAGCCCTAAAGTTCTCCTCACTAGAACATTTAGAAACTTTAACCCAGAACAGTTTCTGGCTTTCGCCCCAAACACTCCATGGTAACTACCCTGCTAAAAGTTTGCAATGAAATCCAGTGTGGAATGGAACGGGGACAACTCACTGGTGCAATATTCCTAGATTCTGCAAAGGCTTTTGATACTGTTGATCATGTTATTTTGCTTAACAAACTCCAGTGATCTGGAACAGGGAAGCATGCTTTAAACTGGTTTCATTCCTACCTATTAGGTAGATCCCAACATGTGTCTATCTCAGGCTCTAACTCCAACCATTCTGTTCTGGGGTTCCTACTCTTCTCAGTGTTCATCTATGATCTTCCTACAGCTTGTAAGGGAGCTTCAATACACATGTATGCAGATGACACAATCTTATATGCACACAGCCATAGCCTCTCCGACCTTGAACACGTACTTCAACCTGACATTTTGAGACTTAAAAATTGGATTTCCCAAAACAAACTGTTTTTAAACACTGACAAGACTGTAACAATGGTATTTGGACCCAAGGCTAAATTTTTAAAGCTTCAAATGACTGAGCTCCAGATCAGAACCAACACTCATAACACAATAGCTCCTGTTACTAGTTTTAAATACTTGGGCATATGGTTTGACTCCCATTTAACATTCGGGATGCACATTGATACCCTGACATCCAAAACCTATGCCAAATTAGGTGTACTTTACAGGAATATCTCCTCCCTATGTCTGCTGGTCCGAAAGCGTATCGCACAGCAGTTGCTAATGCCAATTATCGACTATGGAGCATAGTATGTGGCTCGGCACCCCAAACTCACCTTAGCAAACTTGATACCCTCTACAACTCAATATGCCGCTTTGTTCTCCAATGCAACTACAGCACACATCACTGCGAAATGCTCAAAGAACTAGATTGGTCATCACTCGAGTCTAGGCGCAAAGTTCATCTTTCCTGTCTTGCCTTCAAATACTTTCTGGGCAAGCTACCAGCCTATCTGAACAAGCTCCTCACCCCTACCACATGCAGCACTTAACATCTGAGATCTGACTCCAAAAAACTGTTCATGGTCCCAAGGTTCAGCAAAGTATCCGGCCGCTCGTCCTTCTCTTACCGTGCACCCCAAAACTGGAACAATCTACCGGAGACTCTCACAGCCACCACCAGTCTAAGGTATTTCAAAACTAAAGCTGTCTCACATTTTAATCTGGTCTGTAACTGTTACAGGACCCAGGACATACTTGAAAACAAGAGGTAACTCTCAATGTATTACTTCCTGGTAAAATATTTTATAAATAAATAGTTACATACGCCCATAATATATATATTATCTTTAACTGTGCATGCAATGTCTTGTATATAATGTATACCCTGCTCACTTATGTAACTGTGTATTTGTAACCATGTATTATTTGTTTTAACTCTGTGCCCAGGACATACTTGGAAATGAGACGTAATTTTCAATGTATTACTTCCTGGTAAAACATTTTATAAATAAATATAAATATATAAATAGTGTATTTTTTCGTTTTCAGTATGAAGCAGGGATATTTGGAAACCCTGACTTGTTGGTGGCTCTTGAGAACTGGAGTTCCCCACCTGCCCCAGCATGTCAGGTTTTTAGGATATCCCTGCTTCAGCACAGGTGGCTCAATCAGTCCCTGCTTCAGGACCGTTTAAGGACACTGTGCAAAGGGTACATCGCTTTATAACATATTTCATTTCATCTGATGGAAAAGATCAATTGACATTTTTTTTACCTTTTTCTTTCATTGGACTGTGTATCTTTTACCCTGTTGAGCCCCACTCTCCCTGATCTAGGGTACCATATACACCCTGCTTCAGCACAGGTGGCTCAATCAGAGGCTCAGTCTTCGACTGAATGATTGAGCCACCTGTGCTGGAGCAGGGATATCCTGAAAACCTGACCTGTTGAGGTGGGGGGAGGGGGGCTTGAGAACTGGAGTTGAGCACCCCTGTCTTAAAGATACACGCTGCAGTCCCTTCTTGGTGGATGGTTCACCCCACTTCCCAGGAGTGTCGAGTTAATGTGAGGTTTCCTAGTAAAAGAAACATGTTGTGTAATTATTGCAACATTGTGACCACAAAGCATCTTTCAACCTCAGAAATTGTTGCTATGGAGGAGCTGTTTTTATAAGCTATATTTTTCCATCCTTAACAAAGGAAGATGTGGAACAAAAGCCTCCTGCAATTTTCTCTTCTGCTACTCGTGTGAATCCTACAAGACATTGTTTCACATGTTGTAAAACACATGCTGAGCTGACCCAACACCAATTTAGTTTGGTTGGATTATAATTTTTTTATTTTTAAAAAACCTTCTTGAATAAGGCTGCCCCTTTGTGGCAAGTTAACCGGTTTACATAAAAAGAACTCCGTCTGCACAACAGCCAATTCTAACACTAGAAATAGAACTTGCACAATCTATAACCTATAACCATGGCAGGGCGCCTCTAGTGGTGAAACACATAACTACGCTCGGGGCAGCAGACAGCTTTCCTGGGACCCAGGAATAGAATTTCTGTTTAGCCTTCCCCCCCTTCTCACGCTACCACCCTTCTCTCCCTCTCTCGCTTCTACCTCTCTCACGCTCCCACCTCTCTCGCTCCCACCTTTCTCTCCCTCTCTCGCTCCCACCGCTCTCTCCCACTCTCACTCCCACCTCTCTCTCCCTCTCTCACTCCCACCTCTCTCTCCCTCTCTTGCCCCCACCTCTCACTTTCCCTCTCACACCCCTACTTGTCTCTCCCTCTCTTGCCCCCACCTCTCTCCCTCTCATGCCCCAACCTCTCCCTTTCACACCCCTACTTCTCTCTCCCTCTCATGCCCCCACCTCTCTCCCTCTCATGCCCCCCACCTCTCTCTCCCACCTCTTATGTCCCCACCTGTCTCCCCATCTTGTCCCCCCACCTGTCTTCCCCTCTCACCCCCCCCACCTCTCTCCCCCTCTCACCCCCCCACCTCTCTCCCCCTCTCACCCCCCCACCTCTCTCCCCCTCTCACCCCCCCACCTCTCTCCCCCTCTCACCCCCCACCTCTCTTCCCTCTCGCCCCCCCACCTCTCTTCCCATCTAGCCCCCCCACCTCTCTCTCCCTCTCTTGCCCCCCCTACTTCTCTCCCTCTTTTGCCCTCACCTCTCTCTCCCTCTCGCCCCCACTTCTCTCTCAATTCCCCCCCATAACACAATATCCGCCCCCCTCCCCATACCACACATCACACACACTTACCTTGGGGGAGGCCTCCGGTGCTAATCCAGAAGCTGAGCTCAACGTCCAGCATGTGGGGGCCGAGCCTGCACCGGAGGCTGGACCCGCTGCAGTGGGGGGGGGGGGGAGGGGGTGGGAGGAACTGGGGCCCAGCAACTGGACGTGAATGTTGGGCCCGCCCTCTGGCAAACATACTGTAAATTTGGGGATTTTTATCTCCCCCCCCTCTCCTCCCCCTCTCCTCCCCCTCTCCTCCCCCTCTCCTCCCCATGCCGAGATCAGCAATTAGAAATCTGTGACATGTTCCAATGAACAAGTGCGGCCGTAAAACGAACTCAAGAACCAGGGGATACAGAGATCGGATAAAGCACGCACAGTATGGATTCATGCTCTTTTACAGGGAAAATAGCTTGCACCTTATTGGCTGTTAATTGCTCATAATTGGTTTCCATAACTACATAGATCAGGGTTGACCAACTCCAGTCTTCAAGGGTCACCAACTGGTCAAATTTTCAGGATGTCCCTGCTTCAGCACAGGTGGACTGAGCCACTGATTGAGCCACCTGGGCTGAAGAGCCACCTGGACTGTCTTCAACTGAGCCACTGAGTATCCACCTGTGCTGCAGCAGGGATATCCAGAGAACCTGGCCTGTTGGTGGCCCTTGAGGACTGGAGTTGACCACCCCTGACATCGTCAGTGGTAGAAGGGGATGCAACCAGAAATTAATATTGGGGGGTGCAAAGTTTTTACCTGCTGGCCCTCATCCTGCGGCGTCATGACATCACTGTCAACGTGTCGCCATGATATCGATGGAGGAAAGTTGCTCTCTTAGGCCAGATCCCCAGTGGCCGCTGCGGCGCTCGCTACGTTGTGCGCGTCACACAGCACAGCCCTCTCTGGGGCAGGCCCCAGTGGCCGTGTGTGTGTGTGGGCGCGCAAAGCGCGATGATGCGTACACTGGCAGGGAAGAAAATAATTTTGTCTTCCCATGCTGCAACACGATCAGGTGTCGACGGGCAGCCAATGGTCAGGAAGATCTGCCCCATCATGGCCCCAGCGCCCATCCCTTCGCTCCCCTACAGACGGCAGATCGCGGCTTCGCCAGGCACGCGGGCAGCAGTAAATACTGGGGCCGTGGCCTTACAGAGGCTCCACTCTCTCCCCAGGGACTCAGTTTCACTGCTGTGGGGAAGAGCGCGGGGCCATTGTAACCGCGATGCAGAGCACGGGCCCACAGCCCGCGTATCAATACTGAGTATAGTCAAATATATTCTTGCACATGCACCCTTGCACCCCTCCTGGTTGCACTACTGAGCGGGGGTCTAATTTGTGTACAGAGATGTAGTGTTGGGATGGAAACTTGCCCATCGCTGAGCACAGTTTCTGTTTAATTATGAATCACCAGACCAATAATTGGCATGAATTTACATATTGAGATTCAGCGGCACAACCCTGTGACGACATACAAATATATTACTTTGCATGCATTATTTGGCACACACACCCTTTACAACTGGTATAAACAAAATGATGTGTGTGTAAATTATGTGTGTGTATGTGTGTGTATATATATATATATATATATATATATATATATATATATATATATATAATCAATACGATACCGTTCCAAAGTCTGGTAATCTGAATTCAGCACTCAGTAGGTAGTTCATCAAAAATAAGTGTATTAGTGACAAAGGTGATACTTCAAAAAAAACAACGTTTCGGTCCTCCAAAACGGGGTCTTCCTCAGGGGGTGCATCCCTACTGAGTGCTGCCTCCTGATTAGCAGACTTCGGAACGGTATCGTATTGACATATTATTTATATGGGACATGCACCTACAGCTAACCAGCCCCTACAGGAGTACCAACTGTATCTTTCTTGACTATATATTTATATATATATACGTTCATTTGGCTTATTGTATTTCTCCACACATTAATAAATGTTGTCCTTAAGGGTGTGACTACCTCTCGCTGGGTGTTTCACTAGGAATTTTTCATCAAGTATTTATAATTATAGAGTAGGTGGTAGTCACAGTTCTTCGTGCTTTACTCATGTAATGAGATACGATCTCTTACCCATATTTCACAATTTGTTTTGTTTTATTTCTCACTAATCCGCGCATCATTTTTAACCGAAGAGAAAATGTGCCAAAATCCAAAGAGGGAGGGGGAGGCCAGAATAGCAGTGAGAGAGTTTGAGCTCTCCAAGATTTGAACGTTTCTATGGTTAAGAAGTAAGTTGGACTGCAAAATGTAGAGTGGAAGAGGATAGTATGTTACATGTGACATGCCAAGCAGCACACAGCTATAACAACCACTGGTGCTTAATTAATGCTCAAACTTGGGCATCTCTTAAAAAATTAAATAAAAAAAAGATTAAAACAAAAGAGTAATCAGTTAAGACTTACAAATCCCACAAGCGTTAATTACTGAAAACACAATTAAAACTTCTCTGGATATACAGTAGGAATCAAGATCGTCCCTTTAATTATTTGAATGCCAAAGCTGCTTATGAGATGAATATAAATATTTTTTTCATGTTAATTTACGTAAGAGTCACAGCGTTTGTTTTCATGGTGCGCTATTATTTGCCTTGGTAATTGGAGCATTTAAAGATGTGTACAGGCTTCTTCCCTTTGCACTTAACAGACTGAGCATCTCATTGACGTAATATGAATATTCTGTCTCTAAATAAGAGGTGCAGAAGTGATTCATGAGTTGTTGGTCTGGGGAGCAGAAGCGTAATCACACGTGTGAAATTCATTAAACATATTTTTTTTAAACTTGTATCAGCATTTTAAAAACCAACAATTAACCTCTGTTAGCCTTCATACCTTCGACTCCCACAGACTCTGGGCGCTCAACTTGGAACTTCTAGCTCCTAGCTTTAGTTGTGGAAGTGGGATCTTCGTACGGAGTGGATGCATGGAAAATATTGATTGTTTGGGAGATCCGGAGCTAGGTAAAGCAAGGGAGAATGCTTGTAGAGTGCACCGAACCATAGAAGTTAGTGGAGTAGAGGAGGCAGGCTCTGGCAAGACCAGAATTTGCATCCTACATCTATCCTGTCACCAAAGCATGTAGCCTAGGAGTGACATTCGACTTGTTGCTTCTTCCTCCTTAACATTGCCAAAATACGCACTTTCATCTGTTACGCTACTGCTAAAACTCTAATGCGTGCCCTTATCGTCTCCCGTCTGAATGATTGTAACATACTGCTAACAGGCCTCCCTGCCTCACAACTTTCTCCTTGGCAATCTGTCCAAATTTCGGCTGCTAGAATCATTTCCTTTTCTCTGAAAACAGTCTCTGCTCATCTGTGCCTTAAATCCCTCTCCTGGCTTCCCATCAAGTTTCAGATTAACCACAAAGTTCTCCTCCTTACCTTTAAGGCTCTCCGCTCATGTGCTCCTCCCTACATATCAGCTTTGATCTCTCACTATGCCCCTGCTCGTCTCCTGCACTCTTGCCATAACGTCTCCTTTCCTTACTGAACTCCCTCACACTCAGCCAAGCACCTTTTGTCCCCACCTTTAAGACTAACCTTAAATCTCACCTCTTAAATGAACCATTCCAATAGCCTGGACCTTTGGCTACTGTCCCACATCCCCAGTCGCTCCTACCAATGACTGCCGTCTACTGCACTTATTCCCTCATCTGCAGTCTCTGCAAGTCTCCCATCATACCACTTAGATTGTAAGATCTCCGGGGCAGGAATGCCCTTCCCTATTGTCTTATCTTATTTGTTGCATTTATTGTACTATAATTCCCTGTACTGTGTCTATTGCAAGTGCTAAGTTCTTCCCTGCTTCTGGAGATACCTTTTGTAGGGGGCACTATATAAATAAAGATACCGTATACATACATTCCCACTATATAGAATAAGAACCATAGAGAGAGGTAAAATGTGCCTTAAAGGGCAGATAAAAACCCTGGTGGATGAAGGAGTAATAGGGGTATGAGGCCGTGCATTAGGGAATTCAGAGCAGAGAATAAAGCTGAGGATCAAGCACTGTCATTGCTGAAGAGAAGAGAGCTGTAGAATCAATGGGACTGAAAGAAGAGTCTCAGCAAACTTCGCCAACCCAAAGATATTTCTGCAGTTTGGGCGACCTGGACAGCAGAAAGTTCCATCTCTAAGGTGTATGTGCGCCCGTGTGCTCGCGACTGTGCGTGTGTAGAGTGTACAATAGCAGGCCCGCCAGGCTATTACTAAGGTCAGGTGTATCTCTCTCTCTCTCTCTCTCCCTCTCCCTCTCTCTCTCAGTATATATATATATATATATATATATATATATATATATATATATATATATATATAGGGAACCATGTTAAAAATGGTTTTTGAGGCAAAAAGTGTGCTCATTTGCATGTCATTTCCCAGAATCCCTTGCTGCAGTGGAAGTGCTGTATGCTGGGTGATGATGGGGAAAAGCAGGGTTGCAGACCTGCCTAAGACATGCAGATGAGCATACAGTTGTATTTGCATATTTGCTTTCCTGTGGAGGTTTTTTGTCACTTTTTTTACTCACCATAACTTAACTCAGTATTATGGTTTAGCCTATCCCATATTATTATATATATACCTATCAAGCTCATACAAATAAAATTCTATTCATGTTTTATTTTTGCATGTGTGCCCAATGTAAGGAACTTATAATTATGTTTCGTTAAGCCAGAGCTTTTTACACCACCACCATTTTAATGGCCGAAAGGGGGGGAAATGATTGCTAAAGAAAGAGCTTGATGCATCTGTATCATGTAATGTAACTCCTGCCTAGCTACTCCTATATGTATTTCATAAATGTCTTTCTAATAATAATGGGGGGGTTCTGATTTTGCTGCACTTATTGTATTATTATAATTTCCTGTACTGTATTCTTTGTGAAGTGCTGAGTACACTTTTGGCGCTATATAAATAAAGACATACAATACACACAATACATGTCATCCGGTTCAGCTCCCTATTGGCCCGCATGAGGCGGGGGCTTTCAATTTTAAACCCCAGACCGCTCAGCCAGAGCGGCTACCAGCACCCCATACAGAGGTACGTATCTCCAGAAGCAGGGGGTCCCAGAGCTGAAATGAATGGGGTACAGCTCTGGAGACCCCCTGCTTCAAACCTGTGTCCAAAAATGGAATGTAAATCACCTTCACATATCTACAAAAAATGTAAAACAGCCTGAATTGCAACTTTCAAACTCAGCGCCATTGTTTTGGGAGTCGGTGAGCTCCTTCAGCCCATACTAATACACCAGAGATAAAGCAGGTGCCATATATTGAGCCACATTAATGTTAATTCGATCTGCAAATTGAATCTGAAGTAGATACTAAAATAATTATCATTTCCATTGTTCACCTCCTATGATGTTTCTGGTTTCTGTACCCATTACACACAGAGATACACTGTGCTGACAGCGTATTTCTTTCCTGATACCAATTCTATGTGCAGGTCAGGTTTTTATACGATTTAGATGCTATATTTGATTGTAATATTTTCCCTGCAGCTAAATTCTGGACCACAGCCTAAAAATATAGTTTTCCTATTATCAAGTTAATAGCCCCAACGCTTTCATAGTTGTTAGGCAGCTGTTCCCAATCATATCACATACTCTTAAAGGAGCAGCCCCAGCAATATGCCACATGTGTGTTTTTTTTTTTAAATAAATCAGTTCTGTAATATTAGATAAAACTTATTGCATTTTTTAAAAATTATTCAACTCTTAATGCCATTTTTAATGAGTTGTAATATACTGAGCATCCTTTGATTTCTGTAGCAGGTTATAACCCACCTCCCCAGCAGTGCAAGATCTTTGTAACACTTTCCTGTTTGGGATAATTTGTTGCCAATGTTCCCTGCAGTCTGAGCTGCAAACTGTAACAATAGATAATGTTACCTTAGTAATATAAGCTGCTGAGTTACACTGACTGAAGGATTGATTGAAACAGAAAGGCAGCCATTTAGTGAAGCCTGGGAAGCAGGATCTTTGCTGATTGATCACGGGAGAATGAATCGATCGCCAGCTTAGGTAATTAGTTTTTAATCGAAGGCTGCATATATTAAAAGAAAAAATAAAGATTTTTTTTAAGTGCGGGTAAGATTGCCTTTTTAATATTCAGTAGTTTCAAAATTGTCAGTCTTCTTGCATATACTGCATTCACATCCACAAATAGAAAAATACCACTTACATGGTTTTATCAGAAAGACATGATTTGAATATTATGATGCCACCTGCTTTCCATGAATAACAAGCACCTGTTGTCTCTTTTAGACATTAATAGAAATTAAAAAAATGCCTCACACCTGCCAATTTAGAGGCCAGACTCAACAGCTTTAACTTTCTCACAAACATCAGCTTTTTCAGCATGTGTGTTAGAACTGTACAGTGTACATCCCTTGGCAACCTGAGGTGTCTGTAACATATGAGAACAAATGCTCTAATAATGACACTATCTTTAAAGTAGAGGCATTATTTGGTGTGCCTTGTGACGTCCGTCGTGTCATTTTATGCACTGGTGTATCTCGGCTGAAGAGCAGCTTGTGAGGACTTCTTGGCAGGAGGTGAGCAGCTTTATTGAAGTTCATGATGCCTCTTGCATTTTGACCCTGAGAACTCATCTGAAATTCTCATCCGGCTTAATGCGCCGCCTAGTTTGGCGTTGGTTTCAGTAAAGTTACCTATTCTAAAAGCATCATAAAACGAGACATTATAAAGTATGTGAATAAACCCAACAATCTAGTGCTCAAGACGGTTATGGTTCCAGGAAGGGCAAATGGTTGCCCATGTAATCCCTATATAGTACAAATTCAATATCTATAGGTCCTTTTTGGGAGTGTATGAAATAATTGAGTCAGTCTATGTGAGCTTACCAGGTGTAAACATTTAAAAAAAAAAAGCTCCAACGCGTTTTGCGCACATCAGCACTTCCTCAAAGAGTTTCAGTATAGAAGGAATACAAAAGATAAATTCCTGTGTCCAGCGGAAACCACAGACGCGATGTCGGGCAACAACCCGCCCCAAGGGGGAAACAAACGAGGAGACGTTGTGTCTTGCAATCGGAACAGCATCCCCTCCAGAGGAACAACGCAAGCAAGCCAAAAAGATTATAAAAACAATAATAGTAATACCAATAAAAAAATGCACAGTTGTCTGAACACGTAAACCATGAAAGCATAAAAGACGATCTGATGTGCGCGAAATGCGTTAGAGCTTTTTTGGACCTGTCTTACATCTGTTAGTTGTCTCATTAAACTTTTTTGAGCCAGCTCATTAGTCAAACCCTGAATTTTTGGTCAGACGCAGCAGTGCTCGGATTTTTTGCAGCGCGTTAGCTGGAGAAAGGGAGATCTTCATAAAACAGGACCTTGCTTAACTTCTGCCTCCTACTATCAGTCTGTCATCTCCTTAGAGTAGGGCCTCCTGAGCAGAAACGTCTTGTTACCAGAAACACAGATTGTTAGCTCACCTGGGCAGGGACACTGTCTGTAAGAATCCTATGTGCTGCGTAACGCGCGCTATACTGTCATTGTGACGCGCTTTGAGTCCCATTGGCAGAAAAGCGCTATATGAAATAAAGATAATATTATGAAATATAAGCGCCGAATTAGCATCGTATTCCCTGTTGTTTCCAGCTACCATTTTGGTTCAGTGGATTTGATCTGCTGATCTGCAACTAATCTAAGGCCCAGGCCATGCTGCCGTCACCCACACGGAGAAGTGCGCATCTGAGACGTCACCTGCGTGAAGCGGTGCGTTTTTTGGCCATGCTAGACCTGCCATTGGGGGGCGTGTCTGTGACGTCACGGAGCTGGTTCGCCCTTGTTGGGCAAACCACTCACGTGACCTGCCTGTCGTGCTGAGAAATCAGTTTCAACTGATTCCTCGCGCAATGCGCGCCCCCTCCTGCTGTCGCGCTCGCGTGGTTTATGGGTGCATTCAATGCCTCAAGGCATTTGATCGCGCCGCGTGCGGACGCCTCCACGCGGTCTGCATCAGCATGGACTCAGCCTTAAAGTGTCTCACAAGGGAGCAACAATAAGGGGCTTATTCAATCAGAGTAGGATCGGCCAAAAACTCCTATCGGGACTTAAATGGGAGTTGGTTACTGGACATTTGAGGGCTTATTGAATAAGCGCCAAAATCCCAAGTTACCAGGTATAGCACCTCGTACTACTTTAATTTACTAAAGTTCATTGAAGTTTCATATGTACATGATAACTAGACATAAAAAAAAAGTTATGGTGAGTAAAGAAAAGTGACAAAAACCCTCTAGCATACAGTGTACAGTAAATACAAATACCACTTGTGGGTGTATTTGCTTTTCTTCCACTGCAGCCAGGGATTCTGGGTAATGATATGCAAATGAGCAGCGTTTCACTCTATTTCTTAATCCCTTTCATCGTGAACCCCTATAAGCTTATGTCTGCTGTATTTTCTCAGCTCAGCTTGGGTTACCGAAGTGCAGAGCCAGTAACCCTACTCACAGACAGCAGTTTCAACCTTTTGGGTCTGATCAGTGTGAGGTTGGTTGCTGGCTGTGCAGCGTGAAGCTGGTAAGTGGATGAAGAAGGGTAGAACCTTCTGCAATGCTCCAGGTCTAAGAACATTGAGTATTCTGATCTGTCTAGTATAGATAACTGTGTCTAGTATAGATAAATGTATAGTAAAGCCATGTGTCTAGTGTAGATAACTGTGTCTAGTATAGATATATGTATAGTAAAGCCATGTGTCTAGTATAGATAAATGTATAGTAAAGCCATGTGTCTAGTATAGATAAATGTATGGTAAAGCCATGTGTCTAGTATAGCCAGGTGTGTAGTATAGCCAGGTGTGTAGTATAGCCAGGTGTGTAGTATAGCCAGGTGTGTAGTATAGCCAGGTGTGTAGTATAGCCAGGTATCTAGTATAACCATAAATTCAATTTTACTGGATTAGTTTGCAAAAAGGTTTATATTCCTGGATATTAAGAGGATACATTCAGTGATAAATGTAACAAAAGTCATACCGTGAATTAATTACTTACAGTTTATTTTCTGCTCTTCAACATAATCTAGTGTCAAAGAAGAAACAGGGAAGTGCAAAGTCCCGGACCTCATAAAGAACCCTAATGTGTAAGTAATAATGTGTACATGTAAATAGTAATGTGTACATGTAAGTAATAATGTGTACATGTAAGTAATAATGTGTACATGTAAGTAATAATGTGTACATGTAAGTAATAATGTGTACATGTAAGTAATAATGTGTACATGTAAGTAATAATGTGTACATGTAAGTAATAATGTGTACATGTAAGTAATAATGTGTACATGTAAGTAATAATGTGTACATGTAAGTAATAATGTGTACATGTAAGTAGTAATGTGTACATGTAAATAGTAATGTGTACATGTAAGTAATAATGTGTACATGTAAGTAATAATGTGAACATGTAAGTACTAATGTGTACATGTAAGTAATAATGTGTACATGTAAGTAGTAATGTGTACATGTAAATAGTAATGTGTACATGTAAGTAATAATGTGTACATGTAAGTAATAATGTGAACATGTAAGTAATAATGTGTACATGTAACTAATTCATGTAATATATAATGTGGGGAAAAACGATGAAGAGCATATTTTGATTATGCCCGTACAGTTTGAAGGTATGAATGTATATGCTGTTCCTTTCACGGCTATGTCCTGTTGTAGTAAGGGATTTTACATATGATGCATGGGTACTGGGAACATAGCAGAGTGAACCCATACAAGGTACAACTTTAGTAGAATATAGCTTAAGTACGCCGTCCACGCTGATCACCATTTTTTTTTTGCATTTAATTTTTTTACTTTCCTTAAGAGATCTCATATTGCTCTTTTCAACGCTGTTTTATATATATATATATATATATATATATATATATATATATATATATATATATTAAATCTGATGCTTTGATCAGGAGATTTAAACATTTGAATTATTAAGTGTCTGGGAGGTTAAAATAACTTTTCCCTAGGGTAGGGCTGGCCAACTCCAGTCCTCAAGGGCCACCAACAGGTCAGGTTTTCAGGATATCTCTGCTTTTGTCCCAATGTGACTCAAAGCGCATCACAATTACAATATAGCGCTCAGTACGCAGCACATAGGATTGTTATAGACACAGTCCCTGCCCCGTAGAGCTTACAATCTAATTTTGGTGCCAAAGGCACAGGGAGATAAGGTGACCTGCCCAAGGTCACAAGGAGCTGGCACTGGGAATTGAACCATGTTCCCCTGCTTCACACTTCGTGTCATTGTTCTCAGTCTGTTTTTGAATCGTCTTTTTACCTCTATATTTTGTTTTGTTACAAATGTATTCAAATACACGACAGCTGAAATTTGTCATTAATCGTTGTCCTGGTTGTTGGATTTCCTTCTGTGTTAGTGATCTAGGGACCCCTCTGATTTCTCTCTCTATTCACAATGTTATGGTAATATTGCTTAAAATCCGAGGAACCATCTCCTATCCTCCAAAAAAAATGCTATTTTGATGTCCCTTATATTTCTGTCATCTTAAAGGAGCAATCCAAGCAATATCCTAAGTGTGTGTTTTTTTTTAAATAAATCAGTTCTGTAGTATCGTATTAGCCAATACTTACTAATAAAATACTAAAAAATGATAAATAAATTCATCTCTTAATGCCATTTTTTATGAGTTGTAATATACTGAACATCCTTTGATATCTATAGCAGGCTTTAACCCACCTCCCCAGCAGTGCAAGATCTTTGCAACACTTTCCTGTTTGGGATCATTTGTTGTCAATATTCCCAGCAGTTTGAGCTGCAAACTGTAGCAATAGATAATGTTACCAGAGTAATTTAAGAATACATTGTAGCTGCTGAGTAACACAGACTGAAAGATTGATTGAAACTGAAAGGCAGCCATTTAGTGAACCCTGGGAAGCTGTATCTTTGCTGATCGATTACGGGACAACTAATCGATCGGCATTTTAGGTAATTCATCTTCAATAAAGGTAATCAAAGGCTCCATATATTAAAACATAAAAAAAATATATATATTGTAAGTGCTGCTTGTATGGTACCACGTTCATTATCACAATAATTCATACCCATTGGTTATCTGAATATTTACCAATTTGCTTTCTTGTTCTTCACTACACCCAGTCTTGGACGCTTCACATTCTCAGCTTATGTCCATTCAGTGAAGTTGGGGGACATGGACATGCATGATGTCGTGCTCCTGTGGATGCAGATGTGCTTATAATGCCTTTATTAGTCATAAGTGATTACTGAGAAATTGTCCTCCGGGACTAGACACAGCTGTGGTGACACCAATGTTTGTTTAAACTTTTAGCTGTAAATTAATATGGATTTTTTCAAACTCAATTTTCACTTTTTTTCCCCCCCTTTACAAGCGACTTCTTTTATATTCTACAGCAGATACAAATCCCACGTGTCAGCACATTCACATGTCTCAGACAGGTCTACAACCCTGCCCTTCCCCATTATCTCTTAGCATACAGTGCTTCCACTGCAGCCAGGGATTCTGGGTAATGACATGCAAATGAGCACACAGTGTCACCTTTTGCTTCATGTCCATTTTGACACGGATACCTATAAGCTTATGTCTGCCGTATATACTTTTATATCCTAGAATCCTGTGTTGGCCGGACGAGCTGATGGATGAAGATGAGAAAGACAGAGCAAAGAGGTGAGATTTTAGCAATCCCTCCTGTTAAAGGAGTAATCCGTGCAATATACTACATGTGTGTTTTAAATAAATCAATACTGAAGTATTAGATTATACTACTTTTTTTTAAATTCATGTCTTAATGCCATTTTTTTATTAGTTTTAATATAATGCGCATCCTTTGATTTCTATAGCAGGTTTTATCCCACCTCCCCAGCAGTGCAAGATCTTTGCAACACTTTCCTGTTTGTGATCATTTGTTGCCACTGTTCCCAGCAGTTTGAGCTACAAACTGCAACAATAGACAATGTTACCTTAGTAATATAAGGATACATTGTAGCTGCTGAGTTACACTGACTGAAGGATTGATTTGAAACTGAAAGGCAGCCAGTGAACCCTGGGAAACAGGATCTTTGCTGATCAATCATGGGAGAACCAATCGATCTGCAACTTAGGTAATTAATCCTCAATATAGGTAATCAAAGGCTGCATATATTAAAACAAAAATATATATATTTACATTTTTTTGAAGCTGCTTGTATTTCTTCTTTAAAGCAGCAGTATGGTTCTTTTCATAAATTGATTTTTCTTTAATTTGGCACTCTTCAAATGCCTATCATAAATCTCGTGCAGATATATATATATATATATATATATATATATATATATATATATATATGTGTATGATTCCCCCCCCATTTTTGTAACCAGGAGTCTTTATTTTATTCTTTCCCCGGGATACTGGGGTCACTTTAATAGCCACCAGATCACCATAGATATTAAAATAAAACGAATGGCACAAAAATTATAATAAATAACTTTCGTCTTTTGGGATTCCTGAAAAAGGAAAAAGTTACTGCCTTAAAATGGGAATTTTGCTGTTAATGCATTTTGGAGTGGGGTTCGTTGACACCGGAAATGAATAACCATCCACTTTTATGATCTTTCTTGCCTACTTACTAGTATTGACTGTCACATTTGTATTCATCAGACTGTCTGGCCAAAGTCCCTCCCAATATGTTCTATGCAGCTTCAACTAAGCAGACCTATACAAATGGGTCATTCTATATCCTCCATTTAGACCAGGGGTGGCCAATGCCACTCCTCAAGGGCCATCAATAGGTCAGGTTTTCAGGATTTCCCTGCTTCAGCACAGGTGCCTCATTCAGTGGCTCAGTCTTCAACTTAGCCGCCTGTGCTGAAGCAGGGATATCCTTAAAACCTGACCTCTTGGGGATTCTCGAGGACTGGAGTTGAGCACCCCTGAACTAGACTACAAACATTCTGCATCAACACAATTCCACTGGTATTATCTCCATCCCCTATATATAGTTGTATAAATAGGGGTGGCCAGGTCCAGTCATCAAGGGCCACCAACAGGTCAGGTTTTCAGGATATCCCTGCTTCAGCACAGGTGGCTCAATCAGTAGCTCTTGAGGACTGCCGTTGGCCACCCCTGGTTTAGACTGTTCTCGCCCAAAATGCCGGTCTCGTGATTTTCGGCAAAAAAAAACTGCCAGAACAGCTGATTTGAAGTATATAGAATTATCCCCCAAAGTAGATAAACCTCCTTAATCATACAACAGAAATAAAAGAACAATATATGGCCAGTGACTGATGTGCATTATCCACGTGATTGAATGTGGAATCCCTTACTTGGCACCCACAAGTTCAGAGAGGCTTATTAGATGGAGGGTCTTGTTTGACAAATGACGTACTTCTGTGCTTACCTCCTGAATTTTGTGTTCCCATTGTTCTTGTATCAGGGCGTCACGCAACAAATCTGAAAAGAAAAGAAGAGACCAGTTTAATGTTCTTATTAAGGAACTTTGCACGATGCTGCACGGTCACGGGCACCCGCTCAAGATGGACAAATCCACGATATTGCAAAGGACCATCGATTTCTTGCAGAAGCAGAAAGGTGAACCGTGGAGCCATTAATTACCAATTAGCAGCCAGAAAAGAAATGACATGTTGTACTCGTTGCTTTAGCAGTCACGTGTCAAATTCATTCATTGGTGTGTGCTTTTCACAGATATCACCGCGCAGACTGAAGCCAGTGAAATCAGACAAGACTGGAAGCCCTCATTTCTGGGCAACGAAGAGTTCACCCAGTTGATGTTGGAGGTAAGAAACATCTCGACCCTACCGAGCACCTATACATGGATTTAATATAATGTCTTTGCCCAGGCAATGCAAAGAATAAGAATAAAGTATAATGGAGACACCTGTATGTGCCATGACATGCTGTATATACTTCTATTATAAATCCTATTGTAGGGCCTATGAGTTGGATTTGTTCAACAAAAAAACAGATACCCGGTTCTTTGAACATGATATTGACAGTAACTTGGCAGAAAAGGAATAATAGCAAATCTATCACGTTAATATACTGTCATATATTCATGTTTTTTCACCTAAAGGGTTATATTCCAAATGTATTAGTTGGGTAATATGCCCCAAACCGTATGCATCAAGTGCTAAAGTGCACAGACATTGCATCTTGTGGCTCTTCACCAATGTCAAATACTTTGTTTTACACAGAATAAAAGTGTATTTTAACATTCATAAACCAAGAGAAAAATCAAGGGCATTTAATTCAAAGGCATTTTCCAAGGGCATGTTTCAAGTTGACTGGAATTGAAACCTTGTTGGTATGTTTAATGCGAGAAATAAAAAAAGAAAGAAGGTGAATAAAAATATAAACGTTAAATACCGTTGTACAAACCCCGTCACGTCAGTAGTGTCTTTCCCTAGTCTTACTGTCTGTGTTTGGGGCTCATGTATACGCCGCCAGTGTCTCCTTTGTCATCAGGCCAATTTGTTCCAAGAAGCAGTATTTCCTTTACTACCTCTAATCCGCTCGTTTTGTTGTCTCCACCTGGGCAAGTGGAGACACAATTTGTCAACGACTGAAATTATTATTTTCTTTGTGGAAAAGGGAGTGGGTAATGCTGGCATCAGTGAGGCTGCAATTAAAATGGTAGCAGCGTAAGCATTTGACGAAGCTGGTCTACCAGCGCTGTTGGCCTGCGGGGAAATACTGGCTTGGCAGCACCTGGGGAAGAAGGAAGGAAAGGAAGATAGGGACTGATTATAAGAAAAGCTGAGTGAAAAGACCAAGGATGGAAAAGTTATCTGACCGGGTCATCTCCTGTGTTTTTTGGAATTTTACCAGGATAGGGAGATCAGACATGGGCATTTTGCAGAATGGTTCACATTCCGAACTCGGGGCATCTTGCAGCATTATGAGTTGCTTCAAACCCGTGATTAAGTGTCATGCTCAGTTTTGTTGCCTTGTGTTAGGGTAGCACTACTGCCCGTGTGTTACAATTGGGAAACCACTCTTGCATCCAGATAAAGACCATTTGGCACTCACATGCCTGGTTGCCATGTGAGGGAGTGACCTCTCTATTTCGTTTAGGCTTAGATAGGAACAGTCTTTTTGTGGTATGCAGATACCTCAATCCAATCAATCCTAACCGAAGGGTGTTACCAATTTAATCCAAAAAGAACGATGAGAGACAAACGGAAGAGGAGACGCTATGTCTCCAATTGGACATTTGGAGTTGTTTGTCAACTGCACTAAATTTGCCTAATGTCCGTTACTTGTGAATAGACTGAACATGAATATTGTCATTGGGAAAATAGAATACTGTAATACTTATTTGTGCATTTTCATTGCAAAAGTCCAGCTGTAAATCTGTAACTGAATCAAAAGAAATGTAGATACACAGCTGAATTTTCATCGGTCACCGCTGGGATCTCATATCTTGAACAAATATCTAATTTCATGCTTACAGAAGATAAGACTGAGTCGTTCTTTTCATATAACTTTTCTCGACGGCTATCTTTACGTGTGTAGAATGATGTAGAGCTGACAATGATGTCAAAGTCCATTTTTTAAGCATGCTTAGCATTTGCTCAGGCTTAGAAGGAATTCTCTATCCTGTTTTTATCTTATTTTATTCACTTCTACAAGTAAATGCAGGTAATAAAAAAATGCCATTACATCTGCATTTTCCAAAAACGTACACTGCCTGTAGCCATAGTCACAACCAGAAAAGCCGTTTAACACATGAAATTCTATATACTCCGACACGGCTGTCTGAGACAGTTTTCGGCCGAGCGTATAGAATTTACCTGTAAGATACTATTTTTTCCTTGTTTGTGCACATTAGGCCCTGGATGGCTTCATCGTTGCCCTTACCACGGACGGGATGATAATTTATGTTTCTGACAGTGTTTCCTCTCTTCTTGGTCATTTACCGGTAAGATGTCTTTATATTCTTATATTTTCTCTGATCCTCCTGATATTGCTCACACAGAACACCTCTATCCTTTAAATCCCCCCCCAGCCTCGAGTGAAAATAGCTACATGCACGGACAGCAAAAGAAGATTTAATCATGATCCGATTCGTGGCAATCCAAACATCAGAGGTGGCCAAATCTAGGCCTCAAGGGCCACCAACAGGTCAGGTTTTCATGATAACACAGAGTCAACACAGGTGGCTCAATCAGGTGGCTCAATCGGGCTTCTTCAGCACAGGTGGCTCAATCAGTCCCTGCTTCAACTGAGCCACTGATTGAGCCACCTGTGCTGAAACAGGGATATCCTGAAAACCTGACCTGTTGGTGGCCATTGAGGACGGGAGTTGGCCACACCTGCTATAGAGGGATCAATAATTCAGTGGCATCTCTCCATTAGGCAGTAGATTGTTGCTAATATGTTAACTCCCAATGCAGCGAATGAGAATTTTCTGTATCATCAAAGGGTTAAACTAAATGACCCTTTTTCAAGAGAATATAGAAGTATTTTACTGTGTGTTTTTGTCATGTTGGATGTAGCATTGGGCTTCTCTGTCGTTTGTTGTATACCTATGCCACGCTCAATAGCTCTCCTTTTTGACACTTATATACAGGCATACCCCGGTTTAAGGACACTTACTTTAAGTACACTCGCGAGTAAGTACATATCGCCCAATAGGCAAACGGCAGCTCACACATGCGCCTGTCAGCGCGTCCTGAACAGCAGTACCGGCTCCCTACCTGTACCGAAGCTGTGCGCAAGCAGGGAGACTATAGAGCCTGTTACAGATGCGTTATTTACATCAGTTATGCACGTATAGGACAATTGCAGTACAGTACATGCATTGTAATGTGGGAAAAAGGTAGTGCTTCACTTTAAGTACATTTTCACTTTACATACATGCTCCGGTCCCATTGAGTACGTTAATGCGGGGTATGCCTGTACATATATATTTTGTGGGGGCTCAGGGGTTCCCAAAAAGAGCTTGCTGTGGTTTTGTGTGTTTCATTAAGGAAGCATTAACTTTGCAGCTTGGGGTATAGACCCCATGCAGTTCTGCTGACCCGCCACTAACGGCAGCGGTGGATCTATTCTTTAAGCAGTAGTTCTGTGCTATGTGTTCAGCGATATTTTCTCGGACCTGACAAAGAACCCTTTTGTACCAGTCAGATTTGGTGGACCAAAATATATTAAACTTTCTGCCGGAGCGGGAGCACGGCGAGGTGTACAAACTGCTGGCACCGCACATCCTCATGACGGACCCAGTTGCTCCGGACTTTTTCAACGGTAAGTATTGGTCCAATGTTGGTGTTGGTACCTAGAGATGGGCAAATTTTGGGGGGTGGATTTGGATCTGCAGCGGATCGACCGGTTCCTTATGTCCGCGGATTTCAGCGGATCAATCTCAAAAAGTGCGATCCGCAGATGTTTTCCATTATTATTACCAATACACTCTGCGGATCCCACACCCCGTTGGCGGATTGCTGAATCCACGGATTGGATTCTAGAAAATCTGTCCACAGGTTACGGAATCCGCAGAGTATAGTGGTACTAATAATTTAAAAAATCCAACCGTGGTTTTTGATCGATCTGCTTGGATTAAAACCGACCAAATCCGTTTATGGATTTTACAACGCGAAACAAATTTTTTTGGGGGGAAAAATGCGAGAAAATCCAGGAAACGGGCTTGGGTTCAGTTTATCAAGTTATTCTTAGTTTTATAATTGTGCAGAAAAACTGGCAAATATTGCTTAAAATATACAATTATATTCCGAGTAAATTAGCCAGTGGAAAGCCGGGACATACTTTTTTTTAACTTGAGAAACCTGGTTCAAAACTGCAATAAATATCCCATTTCTGTGGGGTGAAACGTGACTCTTTCTGGTCGTGAAGAGGGTCGTGCAGCAAATGAAAGGAGCACTGCATTTGTATTACTGTCTTGCAGCACTTTCCTAATGCAAATATATCAAATCTAATGTAAATGGACTTTGTACACGGGCTTTGGGAAACCCAGAGGTAAATAGTGTCATTTTAGAGTATATTCAATATAATATACAGAATAACACACAAAATAAAGCTGTAAACATCACATGCATTAAGGCAAGGGGTCTCAACTCCAGTCCTCAAGACCCCCCTCCCCCCCAACAGATTTTCAGGATATCCCTACTTCAGCACAGGTGACTCAATCAGTGGCTCAGTCTTTGACTGAGCCACTGATTGAGCCACGTGTGTTAAGCAGTGATATCCTTAAAATCTGCCATGTTGGGGGTTCTTGAGTACTCGAGTTGAGAACCCCTACATTAAGGAGATCACATACCCGCTACCATTGTTTTCAATGGCGCTCACGGCGCAACTAGTGTCATCTCATCAATTCGTGCCAATGAGTTTAATGGCGTTGGCTACATCTATATAACTCCAGTAGGCCATGTTGAATAAGCGACCTTCTGCCATGAGATGTCTTCTGGTGCCGGAACACCTCTTGCACCCTTTTCAATTGGATGGAATGCAGAGAGTCCAAAGTGTCTTCTGCTGGAAGACTGCTTAGTGATTGAGTCAATGTCTGATCCACAAGAAGCTGAGATTCAATTGCAGTTAATGCAACATAGCAACTTCAATAAACGGGGCGCACATGAGCTATTTATTGAGCTGGAAGCAATTGCTTTTACTTGCTCTGCCGGGCACACATTTCTTGGCAATGAACTGAGGACAACTTCAGTAGTAAGTTACAAATAACCTCTTTGGCTTCCATGACGCCATCTTCCCTTGTGTCTGCTCAGCAGATGGGCAGCTGATGGACCAGAATCTCGTAAGTACTAGGAATGCTAGAAAAAGTTAAAAAAAAACCAAAACAAACGAAAAACTACTTAACCACGTAGTGGTGGAGAGATCAACAATGCTTGTCAGGGTGCTCCAGCAATATATGGGTTAATAGCTTCTAAACCTGATTGCAAATATTAATTGTTTTTTTTTGTCTTCCCTTGTAGCTGAAAAACAAGTGGAGTTTTGCTGTCATTTAGCCCGAGGAAGCCTAGATCCGAACGAGCCCCCGACTTATGAATATGTCAAATTTGTTGTAGATTTTAAGTTTTTTACTCACGGTGAGTAATGGAAATCTTTACCATGATGGGATCCAAAGCCGGAATTGAGGAAATTAGTCACATGTGGTTAATACCTGCCTACTGGACGTGTGCAATTTTGTCAGTAGGGAGAGAGGGGGGAGAAAGACAGCGGGAGAGATGGTAAAACAGGTCTCTCTCTCTCTCTCTCTCTCTCTCTCTCTCTCTCTCTCTCTCTCTCTCTCTCTCTCTCTCTCTCTCTCTCTCTCTCTCTCTCTCTCTCTCTCTCTCTCTCTCTCTCTCTCTCTCTCTCTCTTTCTCTCTCTCTCTTTCTCTCTCTTTCATTCATTTCAGGGTCTGGAGGGAGCTAACTTCACTTTTGGATGAAACATACTTAACGCAAGTCCTGTTATTTGAAGCTAGCATTAGGCTGCGCTTATAGTGCTGGCGACGCGAAGTCGCTCCAAAACAAATGCATTGTCTCCGTCGCGAGCGCTTATAGTAAGCGCGACACGATAGAGCAACGGGAGCAACGTCGCGACCAAAAATTTGGTAGCCGGTCAAATTTGATTTTTCAGAGGCTGTCACCACATGTGACAGCCTCTGAACCAATCAATGGCCAGTTCGCTTGCGACGTCGCTGCAAAGCGAAATACAACTTTCACGGGTGGCGACGGGTGATGTCATCCGTCGCCGGCACTATACGCACGGCCTTAGGTAGTGCTGTTAAGCCAGGGGTCCTCAACTCCAGTTCTTATGACCTCCCAACAGGTCAGGTTTAGGGATATCCCAGCTTCAGCACAGGTGGTTCAATCGCTGGCTCAGTCAAAGATTGAATTTGGCCCCAAGGCGTCTTCCAGCGGCCGAAGTTATCTGATGGCGTAGCACCGCTTAGGAAATATGGGCCACTGTCTTTAACTGCATTCATATGATCAGTCTCCTGAATCTACGTGTGCAGCTACTATGTGAAACTGTTTGCACAACGTTACGGAGCTGTACATGTGCAAATAACTATGTAACTGTGCAAATAACTATGTAACTGCAAATAACTATTTAACTGTGCAAATAACTATGTAACTGCAAATAACTATTTAACTGTGCAAATAACTATGTAACTGCAAATAACTATGTGGAGGGTTGCAAACAAGACCTTTTAAAAAATAATAATAATGTATTCAATATGTTAATTAGCTGCTGCATATTATCACTATGACTAATGTCACTATTCCTAATGTCACTATTCCTGATGTCACTATTCCTAATGTCACTATTCCTGATGTCACTATTCCTGATGTCACTATTCCTAATGTCACTATTCCTGATGTCACTATTCCGGATGTCACTATGACTAATGTCACTATTCCTAAATTCCTATTGTCACTATTCCTAATGTCCCTATTCCTGATGTCACTATGACTAATGTCACTATTCCTAATGTCACTATTCCTAATGTCACTATTCCTGATGTCACTATTCCTAATGTCCCTATTCCTGATGTCACTATGACTAATGTCACTATTCCTAATGTCACTATTCCTAATGTCACTATTCCTAATGTCCCTATTCCTAATGTCACTATGACTAATGTCACTATTCCTTCCCTAATAAAACCCAGTAATTGTATTACTACGGTATGAAATACCCTGTTACCTGTGCCAGGACTGTGACCCCGGCCCCTGTGGTATTGAGAGAATTAAAGCAGTATCTGCTACTAAATGTTTGCGCTGTTAACCCCTGCGCTGCTGGTCTCTTTTTACATTATAATTCCTTTTCAGTTAATTCTCAGTTATATTACATTACCTTTGAATTATTTAAATCAAATTAGTTTCGTAAATTTTGACTAACGGAGGGAGCATCAAATTAATTTCCACTAATTAATTAATTTCCACACCGGCATCTAATCCCTTCATATTCTGGGTTCTTCTTTACACGGCTCAGCAACATAGTTAAGTAGACATGGGTGAATTTTTTTTTGTCGGATTTCCATCTGTCGCGGATCGGCCGGTTCCGTTGGTCCGTGGATTTCTGCGGCTCAGTCTCAAAAAGGGTGATTCGCCTTTCTGTAGATTTTTTTTACACCAATAATCCATCCATGGATTCCGCCACCCGCCATCGTTGGATTCTTAAAATCCGTCAGCGGGTTGTATCCAATCGCGATTTTGGATGAATCCGCGCGGATAGAAACGGGAACAATCCGTCTGCGGATTTTACACCGCGGAACGGATTTTGAATGGAAATTCCGGGAAACACATTTGGACAGGTTCGCCCGTCTCTATGTCCAACCAACCTTTTATTGGTTGGCGGACGTACAGCAAGTCAAACTGCATTAAAATATCTTGTTAGCCAAACTTTAATGGAGTGTTTAAATCGCTCACTTCCAAATCCTACGCACCAGTTATGAGCAGTCAGACTAGAAGTCGCACGTCCATATCGGTGACAATGTACAGTACACAGTTCTTTTACAGGGCACAGTATCCCAAAGACCTCATAGGCACAGGGAGACAAAGTGACTTGTCCAAGGTCACAAGGAGGGGTGTTTCCAAGGAAGTGACATTACCCATCATGGAATAGTTGACCAGAACGTGTAGTGGCCCTTTAAGAAATTGTCTTTGGTGCAGTGTGGAAGCATGATAAGGTCACACAGAGCATGGATCTGTGTGTACCTGCAGTGCTGAGGTAAGGACATTTGTATCATGATCAGAACACGGAATCTTAAGATGTGCTGATGTCGGAGTTTTGCTGTCTTCTGTTGCAGTGCCTTCACCCTCATGTAATGGCTTTGAGTCGGCTGTTGCAAGGGCATTCCGGACAACCAGTGGGGAGCAGATATGCCTGGTAGCCACTGTTCGTCTGGTTACTCCGCAGTTTCTAAAGGTGAGTGCAGCAACACTAAAATAATAATAATAATACGGTAAAATAACAGCCCCTACAAATACCTGGAATAGCATTAACGTTAACATGTACTCATAACATGATTAGCAATAGCACCTATCAGGGCTAAAATTAACATAAAAAAGGTGATGTAGAATAAGGGTGTCCGACCCCAGTCCTCAAGGGCCACCAACAGGTCAAGTTTTAAGGATATCCCTGCTTCAGGACAGGTGGCTCAGTCTTCGCCTGAGCCACCGATTAAGCCATCTCTGCTGAAGTAGCGATATCTTTAAAACCTGACCTGTTGATGGCCATTGAGGACTGGGGTCGGCCACCCCTTTTCTACATCACATTTTTTCATGCAGGCCGCCCCTGATACTGTACATATAACATACAATCATTGTACAGTCTTCATTCCCCTCCCCATCCAATGTACAGTTGAATTAGTTTGACTTGTATCCCGCGGCTTCTCAAATACTGCGCAGTGTGTAAAAAATAATAAAGGCGTCTTCCAGGCGCATTTTAAAAGCTGTCCGCCCCATTGGAACCCAAACTTGACTCCTAGTTATATTTAAAAGGTAACGCCAACTACAGACATTGGACAGTGTTTCCCTCTTGAAATTACATTACAAAACCTCTCATTCGGTTGGTTTGCAGGAACTGTGCAATATTGAAGAACCCTGTGAAGAATTCACATCCAGGCACAGTTTGGAATGGAAATTCCTCTTCTTGGATCACAGGTAAAATTTGACATAATTTTGTATGGATTTTTTTTGTGCATCATCATTTTGATGCTATATAGTGAAAATGGTGTAAGCCAGAGGTGGCAACGGCTGTGGCCCCTGTGTACGCTGCTGCACGCGCGCATGGCGGGCTGGCGGCGCGTGCACGTGTGAAAGCCGCGCTCTGCGGTCTCTGGTTGAGCTTTCCGTGAGGAGCAGCAGATCCAACGTAGAAGAGGGCGTGGCGGGGGGGCGCGGCCATGACGTCACGCGACTGGTTCGCCCTCATTGGCTGAACCGCTGCCGGTGACGTGGACAGCGCTCTGTCGCCACAAGAAAACACAAAAATCTTGATGGCAGAAAATCTGGTCGCGCATCGCGTTCGCTACATGCGCTTGCAGGCAGCTACTGGGGACCGCCCCCACTGAGGGGCGGATCTTGTTCCTGCAGGGCACGCCGTAGCGAGCGCAGCACTTCACACTGGGACCGAGGCCAAACTCTAGTCCTCAGGGGCCACCAACAGGTCAGGTTTCAAGGATATTTCTGCTTCAGCGCATGTGGCTCAATCAGTGGCTCAGATCACTGAGCAACCTGCGCTGAAGCAGGAATATCCTTGAAACGTGACCTGTTGGTGAGCCCTTGAGGACTGGAGTTGGCCACTCCTGGTGTAAACCATACAAAAGTTGAACAGCCTGTTCTAGAAATTAAATATCAGCGTGCTCCCCCAACATGTGGGACTTCTTCTCCAATAATAAACAGATACTAGCTTTACCTATTTTAAGCATTGTCACTGTTCTATTTGCAGTTGTCTTGGGGTGTACACCACCCCAGACCAAGATGTTTGGGTCGTCGGCATTCCGTTTTTCACGCACTCCTATATAGTTTAGGTTTGCCGTATTATTTTATCATTGCTAGGTGCCAATATAAAAGTAAGTTGTAGTTGAAGGACCCCACCAGTAAGGAGCATATTTACAATCACAATCTGGATACCTGCAGGATGTGAGACTTCAATAAGCTGGGGGAGCCGCCTGTGTAGAGAGGGGTGCATTTTTGGACGGAGTTGGAACGTCCGGTTCCATTGTTCCTCGGATTTCCGCGGATCAATCACAAAAAGGGGCGATTCGCGGTTTGCAGATTCTCTAATGATTATTACCAATACTCTCTGTGGATTCCGCAGCCCGCGGATGATTCGTGGTCTCCAAGTCCGTCCACGGGTTGTGTCCAATGGATGAATCCGAACGAATTAAAACCCGACCAAATCCGTTTGCAGATTTTACACCGCGAAGTGGATTTTGGGTTTAAGATGCGAAAAAATCCGGAGAAATGGATTTGGGTGGATTCACCCATCTCTGTGGATGCTCCATTGAGGGCTTTCTGCGTTTACTGCAAAAGGGTTAATTATGTTGAATGGTGTAAATGGCTCAGACGACCTCCTCACTCGGCATTGCAGAGGACCATCAGTCTGAAACCCCCTACATCGGTTCCCTCACCTACATACATGTGAAAGTTGATTGTTTTCAAGAATTCCTGCTTTTTCGTCCAACCATTTCTTGGGGTTTTATTGTCCATACATTTGCTTTACAGTCGGTTTCCGTCAAACTGTTGGAAATGACACTATGTATTAGGTGAAACCTACGCTGGGTTTATTTTCCTCATGGGTATTTATTTGTCTGCACATGGTTCGCCCACCTCCTGTCAGATTTCTCCGACAGCAAGTCTTTTTCTCTGAGGAAGATGTAACATTGAGAGTTGATATGTAATTTGCAAATACCTTTGCTTTGTTACATTCACACGTTCTTTTACGCCATTTACCTTAACCCAGGGGTGCTCAAACTCTTCTCCTTGCGCCCCCCTGCCTGCTCTCGCCCCCTGCTGGCGTCCTTCGCCCTTGCTCGGCTCCTGCGTCAGATTACGCAGAAGGGTCATGTAACGTCATGTTGCCCACCCCTCTCCCAGAAAATTTCACGCCACCTGTTTGCGCACCCCTGTTTAACCCATTCTCTGCCAGAAGCACCCACAATGCAGAGCGATATGCTGGTATTGCCTCTCACTACAAATAATTGGCTCACCGTCTGTCCATAAAAGAAAATGGCACGTGGCACGCTGAGTAATGTCCACGTAAACATATCATTACTGCAAAGAAAAAGAACAAAAGGTTCAGACAGCAAATAAACTGATTATTAGAAAAAAAACTAAAAAGTACAATTTAGCTGGTAGCCCATTTTAAATATTGACTTCGCTTTGCAGCAAATTTGTTGACGCAATGCTTCAAAAGTAATTTTTGCTGCCAAAAAGTAAAAGAAGTATATATATATTTTAATAAATATATATCGTGTACACGCTTCACATATCGGGAGAGAAGGTATCTTGGCAGAGCCCCATTAAGTAAATATGGTCCATGGTGTCTTGACACCATTGTTTAACAAAGGATACATATTGAGGGGTAATCAGCATTATTATTATTATTATTATTATTATTATTATTATTATTATTATATCGGTATTAATATGACTATATCTTCATGGAATGTAAATATACATACACTAACACTAGCCATATTATTAATGGGAGAAACTGTGTTTTGGGGAAAGTATTTCCATGACCTCATCAACAATTACAGTATTGGTTGTCCAAGTTCTAAATCCCAAATATTGTTGGCAGAAGCGTTTCACTAGAGTTGTGTAACTTTGGGTTTCGGTTTGTGTCCTGCAGATCTTAGAACTCTGCTCCCTTCCTCTTTTGATTTCTTGGTTAGATTATATTCTAATCTCCTATAAAGTAACCCCCTTATCAGGTCCTTGCTGTGCAAAGTACTACAGACCTCTTTGTCACTGAAAGGGTCTGGTATAGAATGCCAGAGCAAAGGTATTGGTCAATAAAAATAGATGGCAGCTGGAGAACAATGGCTTTTGGAATTACCCATAACCCTACCCCGCCTCCTTACCCCTCACCTCCTCCTCCTTACCCCTCACCCCTGCCTCCTTACCCTCACCCCCCTCCTCCTTTACCCCTCACCCCTGCCTCCTTACCCCTCACCCCTGCCTCCTTACCCCTCACCCCCTCCTCCTTACCCCTCACCCCCTCCTCCTTACCCCTCACCCCCTCCTCCTTACCCCTCACCCCTGCCTCCTTACCCCTCACCCCTGCCTCCTTACCCCTCACCCCCTCCTCCTTACCCCTCACCCCTGCCTCCTTACCCCTCACCCCTGCCTCCTTACCCCTCACCCCCTCCTCCTTACCCCTCACCCCCTCCTCCTTACCCCTCACCCCCTCCTTACCCTCACCCCCTCCTCCTTACCCCTCACCTCCTCCTCCTTACCCCTCACCCCCTCCTCCTTACCCCTCACCCCCTCCTTACCTCTCACCCCCTCCTCCTTACCCCTCACCCCCTCCTTACACCTCACCTCCTCCTCACCCCCACCCCCTCCTCCTTACCCCTCACCCCTCCTCCTTACCCCTCACCTCCTCCTCTTCCTTACCCCTTGCCCCCACCCCCTCCTCCTTACCCCTCAGCCCCTCCTTACCCCTCACCCCCTCCTTACCCCATCACCCCGCCTCCTTACCCCTCACCCACGCCTCCTTACCCCTCACCCCCTCCTCCTTACCCCTCACCCCCTCCTCCTTACCTCTCATCCCCTCCTTACCCCTCACCCACACTTCCTTACCCCTCGACCCCCCCCCTCTTACCCCTCACCCCCTCCTTACCCCTCACCTCCTCCTCCTTACCCCTCACCCCCTTCTTACCCCTCACCCCCTCACCCCTCTCAAAGCACTGCAGACATGTCTGATAGCAAAGGGCTTAACAATATTTTGCGAAAACCAAATAAAGAGCGGAAACTGACCCAACCGATGGCGTTTTACGAGTGCGGGTGTTTTGATAACAGAGACCCCGGGAAGGGCGCCATAATTACACGTTATTGGTGTTTGATATTTTCTTCCGTATAAGCAAATAAAAAAATTCCCCAAACACATTTCATCACTTTTCGCTTCCTGTTCCCTGCCTATAATTCTTGTTATCATATGATAATTAGCGCTGCTCACCATCCTTCTGTCTGTTTAGTTGGCATTGGCAGCAGGCCACAATTTTATTAACCTCTTCACTACCTGGAATCTGGCAAAACAGGCTCCCTGACTTTTCACGAATTAAAAAAATAAAATGTCAATTATAGCCTTAACCTGTATATAGCCTTAACCTGTATATAGCCTTAACCTGTGTGGAACATGTATGTATACATATGTAGCCTTAACCTGTATATAGCCTTAACCTGTGTGTAACATGTATGTATACATATGTAGCCTTAACCTGTGTGTAACATGTATATATACATATGTAGCCATAACCTGTATATAACATGTATGTATACATATGTAGCCTTAACCTGTGTGTAACATGTATGTATACATATGTAGCCTTAACCTGTATATAACATGTATGTATACATATGTAGCCTTAACCTGTGTGTAACATGTATGTATACATATGTAGCCTTAACCTGTGTGTAACATGTATATATACATATGTAGCCTTAACCTGTGTGTAACATGTATGTATACATATGTAGCCATAACCTGTGTGTAACATGTATGTATACATATGTAGCCATAACCTGTATATAACATGTATGTATACATATGTAGCCATAACCTGTGTGTAACATGTATGTATACATATGTAGCCATAACCTGTATATAACATGTATGTATACATATGTAGCCTTAACCTGTGTGTAACATGTATGTATACATATGTAGCCATAACCTGTATATAACATGTATGCATACATATGTAGCCTTAACCTGTGTGTAACATGTATGTATACATATGTAGCCATAGCCTGTATATAACATATATGTATACATATGTAGCCTTAACCTGTACATAACATGTATGTATACATATGTAAATGACCAAACGGAACCTCTTTGTTGTGTCGTCATTTAAACTTGAAAAATTAGAGCAGAGGTGGCCAACTCCAGTCCTCAAGGTATTAAGGATATCCCAGCTTCAGCACAAGTGGCTCAGTCAAAGACCTGTGCTGAAGCAGGGATATCCTGAAAACCTGACCTGTTGGTGGTCCTTGAGGACTGGAGTTGGCTGCCCCTGTGTGAATTGTTAATAATTCTCCTGCTTTCTGCTACCATGCAAACCTGTCCTAAGCCTTAATAATCCTTAATAAATATGGCGGTTAATTAGTGGGTAAAGGAGGTAAAAGGGCCGTTAGTTGCAGGCGAAGGATTAAAAACAAATCCCCTGACCTCTTGGGAGAAAATAGTTGAAGCCCCATTTTCATTTTTATTTCATTTTGTTTAGCAGCTGTGTACAGATACTGTACCTGCTTTAACAATTAGACGTTCAAACGACCGGGCGCTAACGATTATTAGTGGATTTTGCACTTGCTAAATCTTCCCCAAATAGCCGGTTATCCAGATACGACCTCCATTAAAGAAGCAATCCAAGAGGCAGTAAAAAAATTTTTTTGTTTTTATATGTACAGCCTTTGATTACCCTTATTGAAAACTAATTACCTAAGCTGCCGATCGATCAGCACAGATCCTGCTTCCCAGGTTTCAATAAATGGCTGCCTTTAGTTTCACCAATCCTTCCGTCAGTGTAACTTAGCAGCTACAATGTATTCTTATATTACTACGATAACATTATCTATTGTTACAGTGTGCTGCTCAAACTGCTGGAAATATTAGCAACAAATTATCACAAACAGAAAAGTATTGCAAAGATCTTGCACTGCTGGGGAGGTGTGCTAATTCCTGCTATAGAAATCAAAGGATGCTCAGAATATTAAAACTTAAGTTGAATAATAATAATAACAATAATAATAATAAAATGTAGTATGTATTACTAAGATTTATTTAACAGATTTATTTAAAAAACACGTGGGATATTGCATGAATTGCTCCTTTAAGGCGAAAAAACAAGCAGAATAACCTGTTTCACAACGCATGCGTTATCTCTTTTACCACTGTATTCAACAGTGCTACTCTTAACTAAAGCGCCATCGGTAACGGGAGCGGTAACGACTGCTCCATCTGTATATAGAAGTTAGGCATTCACACCGGGTGTAATCCATTAAAAATGAATGGACACACTGCGCAAGTCAGATCACCTAATGATGGATTATGTGATGCTTCCCTAATCCCCGCATCTCGTTTAGATAGACTTTATCAGCGCTTAAAACACTGTCCACTTCAAACGTATCCTCGCGGTTGGGGAGTGCGTTTGATGGATTAGCCGACTATTGATGTTGGTATTGATTTCATGGCACGTTTATCATGCAGTATTCTCCCTCAGCGGCTGATGCATAATAGTTTGTAGACTTGTGAGGTACATCATGTTTCTTCCAGTAAATAACCATCTTAATATTTCAAGTGGCACATACAAAGAGATGCTAATCAGAAGAAGTCATTTCCTCTGTCTTGCGGGACAGCATCCATTGTGCTGACAACCAGTCTCTTCTTGCTTTGCTTAAAGGAGGAATGCAAGCAATATTCTACGTGTCTTTTTTCTTTTAAACAAATCAGTTCTGTAGTATTAGATATAGTTACTACCTTTTTTTAATTTTTAAATTGAACTCTTAATGCCATTTTTAATGAGTCTTTATACTGAGCAGCCAGCAGGTTTTTGCCCACCTCCCCAGCAGTGCAAGATCTTTGTAACACTTTCCTGTTTGTGATAATTTGTTGCCAACATTCCCAGCAGTTGATCTGCAAACTGTAACAATAGATAATGTCACCATAGTAATATAAGGATACATTGTTGCTGCTGAGTTACACTGACTGAAGGATTGATTGACACCGAAAGGCAGACATTTAGTGAACCCTGAGAAACAGGATCTTTGCTGATCGATCACGGGAGAACTAATCGATCGGCAGCATAGGTAATTAATTTTCAATAAAGGTAATGAAATGCCGCATATACTCAAACAAAATATATATATTTTAAAGCTGCTTGGATTTTTAAAAACAGCTCGACGGTTCGTCCGAACTTCCCTTTTGATATTTTCCGTTGGAAACAGTCTCTTTTCGTGTGAACACCACGTTCCAGGCAGTGCTATGAACAGCTGCTGTGTTCATTGACCTTTCTCCTTTATGTTCCAGGGCCCCACCTATAATCGGCTACTTACCCTTTGAGGTCCTTGGGACATCAGGTTATGATTACTACCATGCAGATGACCTGGAGCTGTTAGCGAGGTGCCATGTACACTGTAAGTCATTCCCCCCCCCCCCCCCCCCCCCATTACTCACTTAGAAATAAGATTGTGCTACTTTTACATTGTATTCAGTAAAGCTTCAGTCCTTTCGGGAATAGATTTGGGGAAACACAGAGGAAACCGGGTATCCCTGTAAATATCCAGCACTTAGGTCTCGGCTCAATATATTGTAACGCCTCTTCTCCACGGAGCAGCATATTGCTGCTTACACAGTATTCCGTCCTGCAGAATTTTGCAGGTACGAGTCCTTGCACAACCAGCTTACAATCTAATTGTATACAACAAAAGACAAAAATACCCAATGCTACATCCAATATGACAAAATACATAGTAATTAAATACTTCAATGTTAGTATTCTCATGAGTAAGGGTCATTTAGTTAAACCCTTTGGCCAAAGCATTATAAGCCTCCCCCCACCCACTTTTTAAGTAGCTGTTTTTTTTCATGTTCCTGAGCAGGACTGGTCCAGTGGACCATTCTCCCTCCAGCAGAGGTAACTGAGGATTTCCTTAGGACCTGCATACTGGTCATGTCGTGATGTGGCAGCAGACTCATAATGCTTTGGCTGCAAATATAGCACATTTCAGCTTCGAGGACCTCCCGATTCCTTCCTATCCTTAAAAATGAAAGGGGGGTGGGAGACATTTCATGCGTACCGGTCGGTAATATTTATATTGCTACCAGCCTACTGAGGAGCTGACAATTATACGCAGTCTAAGAAGTCCTTATTCTACACATCAGACGCTCACCAGCTTGAACCCAAACAGCTGGACACACATTTGAGTCAAGTTCTTCATTATGAATCTAATAGTTTAAAAAAAGATTATGGGGCTTATGCAGAGAGCATAGATAAGGAAATAGCGCCATCTTCTGGCGAAGAAAACTAGCCAGAAATCCTTAAACTCGGGAGAAAATGGCGCGATTTTTAAAAGTGGCCAGAAATTTTTTCAGAGGTGTAAAAGTCGCCAAACTCATGGCGAGAACCTGGAACTCGCCATTCTAATATAGCGTGCAATGCAAGGAGGACCTAATCGCTGGAACACGCCATTCTGACCTATAATATGGCGTGTTCCAGGTCGCCAGAAAACGTTGGCAATTTTACTACTATCTGCTAACAGAAGGTAAATGCGCTTTCTGCATACGGCCATAATTTATGCCAAATATGTGGCTATGTTATTGCCGTTTTCAAAGCAAATCACGCTCCTCTCTGCATAAGCCCCTATGTTTTAGGACTTTTAGCTAGAGGTGGGCGAATTTTTGCGGGCGAATTTGAATCCGCAGCGGATCGGTCAGTTCCTTTGATTCCGTGGATTTCAGCGGATCATTATCAAAAAGGGCGATTCGCGTTTTGCAGATTTTTAAATTATTATTACCACTTCTTAAGAACCACGCTAACGGAATTGCTGAATCCACGGATTGGATTTTACCAATCCGTCCGCGGGTTGTGTCCAATGGCGTTTTTTTCATGAATCCGCGCGGATTAAAACCGACCAAATCCGTTTGCGGATTTTACACCGCAGAACGGATTTTCGGGTTGAAAATGCGAGAAAATCCAGCCAAGCGGATTTGGGCGGATTCGCCCGTCTCTAATTAAAGCAACATCACAATAAAAAGAAATCAAGGAAATTCCCATGAGAATGTAACCACCACATTAGTCTTTAACCTGTTAATTACCAGCGGGCCTGCAGCATAGTATTGTGGCGTTGGCAGCATATTGCCAATCCGGTACACCGGGGGTTCTTCAGGACACTTCTGTATTGTGGGCTACTTTTTTTTTTAAGGCGTCTGACACCCCTGGATATCATCTGTGGCGTCCCGCAAGGCTCTGTTCTGGGGCCCCTACTCTTCTCAGTGTTCATCAATGATCTTCCCACAGCTTGTCAGGAAGCCTCAATACACATGTATGCAGACGACACAATCCTATATGCACACAGCCATAGCCTCTCTGACTTTTTCAGACTCGAAAACTGGATTTCCCAAAACAAACTGTTTTTAAACACTGACAAGACTGTAACAATGGTGTTTGGGACCAAGACTAAATTTTTAAAGCTTCCAGCGACTGAGCTCCTGATTAGAACCAACACTAACAGCACCCTAACTCCTGTTACAAGTTTTAAATACCTGGGCATATGGTTTGACTCCCACTTAACATTCGGGATGCACATTGATACCCTGACAACCAAGACCTATGCCAAACTAGGGGTACTTTACAGGAACAAATCCTCCCTAAGTCTCCTGGTCAGAAAACGTATCGCACATCAGATGCTAATGCCAATTATTGACTATGGAGACATAGTATATGGCTCAGCACCTCAAACCCACCTTAGCAAACTTGACACCCTCTACAATTCAATTTGTCGTTTTGTTCTCCAATGCAACTATAACACACATCACTGCGAAACGCTCAAAGAACTAGATTGGTCATCACTAGAGTCTAGGCGCAAAGTTCACCTTTCCTGTCTTGCCTTTCAATTCTTTATGGGCAAGCTACCAAGCTATCTGAACAAGCTCCTCACCCCTACCACATGCAGCACCTATCACCTGAAATCAGACTCCAAAAGACTGTTCATGGTCCCAAGGCTCAACAAAGTATCCGGCCGCTCCTCCTTCTCTTACCGTGCACCCCAAAACTGGAACAACCTACCAGAGACTCTTACATCCACCACCAGTTTAAGTTCTTTCAAATCTAAGGCTGTCACACATTTTAATCTGGTCTGTAACTGTTTCATACGCCCATAATATATATTATCGTTAACTGTGCCCGCAATGTCTTGTCTATAATGTATACTCTGCTCATTTATGTAACTGTACTTGTAACCATGTATTATTTGTCTTAACTCTGTGCCCAGGACATACTTGAAAACGAGAGGTAACTCTCAATGTATTACTTCCTGGTAAAATATTTTATAAATAAATAAATAAATAATTCATCTTGTTTTTGTTTTTATTGTAATTCAGTGATGCAGTACGGGAAAGGAAAGTCCTGCAATTACAGATTCCTAACCAAGGGCCAGCAGTGGATCTGGCTCCAGACTCACTACTATATCACATATCACCAGTGGAATTCAAAGCCGGAGTTCATTGTGTGCACACACACGGTTGTTAGGTAATACTTTCTATTCCATTATATTATACATACTTTTCTAGATGTAACGTTCGCAACAATTCAGCACAACCTCACGGAAAGTCCCATTCAAGTCACTTAGACTGTCCAGCTTGCGCCGTGTAAGTCACTGTCGCACTTTATTAAATAAGCAACCTGAAGGTATTTCTGTCTTTGAAGATAGCAGTTTCCATCTGCAGTGTATAGCTCCCTCTAGTGGCATTGCTCAGACATTGCATCCTTTTCAGTTTTATTAGTGGTAATATTTGGGCTCTTATTGCAGCAGATATATTATTCACTTAGGGAATCGTCTGAAACAACGAAAAACTTGTCCTGCACAGCTTACCATTTATATATATATATTTTAGTGCATAAGTAAATAAGATGGTGCGCCCACGATGACCAAAAACTTTGCACTTATACTAGGTTTTCACACTTTAATTGTAAGCTCTTCGGGACAGGGACTCCTTTTCCTAATGTTACTTTTATGTCTAAAGCGCTGATTCCCATTATGTTATACTATTATGGTCCATGTATTAATGCTGTGAAGTGCTATATACATAGATGGGACTATATAAATAAAGAATTACATGCATACATACACACGAATATACATATGTAGTCCATGTCCCCCCCCCCCCCAGACACAGATCGTGCCTCTATGGCGTATTGAGGGCTGGCTACATGTGTATGGTGGTGCATACCTGCTTGGAACAGGAGGGCCTGAGTCTCCCGCGTTGGTGTGGGGGATAACAGGGCCAGGCTTCTGGGGTAGATGCCTCCATTCTTTAGTGGTTGTGGTGCAGCGCCTCCATTCTCTGGCGAAACCTAGGGGATAGGTTGGAATCTTCCCAGAGAAAGGCCTGGTCCCAGGGCGAGAGATTCCAATCTCACACAGTCTTATATAAAACAGCAGCAAGTCTTTATTGTCCTTTAGCAATGACACAACGCACTTATGCACAGCGGCACACAGCAGTTCATATATCAGCAGTGTACTCCAATTGTATACAGGGGTCTTCCCTCCTCTCCTCCAAGTTGTACCCTAGCAGGATGGGCTGTAGGGGGGCATCAATACCCCTTGCACCCACCCAAAGAGTATATCCTCTGGGTGAGGCTGGATGTTCTTCCCCTCACCCCCTGAGCAGGGTGAGGGGCATTAGTCCACCTCTATAGTTCTGTCCGCTCTACTCAAAGGGGCTCTGAGTATCTCTTCCAAGCACCGTTCTCACTCTAAGCCTGGCTTCTCCGGTCAGACATTCCGCTCGGCTAGGTCTTACTCCAATTCAGACCAGCACTTCACTCCTCAGCTCCCAGAACATCTCTATCTCTCTGCTCCAACCGAACTCTCAGACTGACTTCTTCTGTCACCATACAGAACTGACACTCTGCTCTCCAGATTCTGACACACCAGCCAGACACTCCAACTCCACAGACTGAACCAGACACACACACACAGGAAAGCCCACTAAATAGATACAGCCCTGCCCCTTATGATGTCAGCAGGACCTCCCCTCTGTCTCAGGCCTGCCACAGAGTCAGGGACCTACCTCTATCACTCAAGGCAGGGCTTGGTGAGGGGGGGGTGGACCCATGATTACTACTGGCGCCTGCCCTTACCAGGGCTTACTCCAGTAGGAGAAATATATATATATTCTTTGTGTATCTTTGATATATATATATATATATATATATATATATATATATATATATATATATATACACATACACAAACACACACACACACACAAAGGTCCGTCCGACTTGGCCACTCCTTAATATTATTAGTTACAGATTGTCACGTACATGTGCGAGGCATCTGCCTAATATTTCATGCCTTGCATTTTAGACCGAGGTTACAAACTAACCCCACTCGGTAAAGTTGTCTTCCTTATCTTCAAATAAAATGTCAGTTACGCTGTCCCTCCTGTTCATACTGGAAGAGTGGGGTTACCTTAAGGTTTCTCTGCTGAGGGGCTGTATGGTAAACCACACATTGCCTTGTTATTGATCTTCTTAATCTCTGCTATAGAGATTCAAATATTAGAAGAACCCAGAACGGTCCTCTGGGATCATGCACCAATTGTGTCCCCAGAGAGATATGTGGAGTAACGGGTCGGTAAATCTCACCCGTATCAGCAATATTTGACTGTGTTTTTATTTCATGGGATCTTGAAGGATACATGATTTCCATAGGGTTGTACATTAAGTTTTCATTGATATGCTGAATGTTTCTGTAGTTATGCCGAGGTTCGAGCAGAGAGACGGCGTGACCTCGGTTTGGAAGAGACGTCACTGGAAATGGTCGATTCGTCGATAAAGGTACAACCCAATGGCCAACATTTTCTTTAAAGCTGCAGCCCAAGCAATAGCCTACATTTATGTTTTTTTAAATAAATCAGTTCTGTACTATGATAAAATACTTGTAGCATGTAACAAGCATGTTTTGTTTCTATAGCAACCTTTTACAAAGTCATACCCTCTTCCTCTTCTGAAACAGGCTCTGGCACACCCCTTTTTTTAGCCCTGCCCTCTCTCCAGCAGTGAACCAATTGTATCTAATGACTGCCTGGTCACATGATCTTCCCCACAGAACTTTGCATCTTTGGTCCTCTTCTGCTGCACAGACAGCCATTTAGTGAACCCCTGAGCTGAATTTTCATTAACCGGCAATTTAGCTAATTACTTATCATTGTGTGGATTGTATTGATGCACATATTAAAGGGGGAAAAAACCGGCAGCTTGGACTGGTGCTTTAAAGCTGCGCTTCATGCATGTGTGCACCTCTCCTGAAAATATGGGACATGTTATATTGTATATTAATGCGCATCAATATACACATACAGGGGTCCCTGCTCAGGCTGCCCTATCACACACATTATTTATTCACCACAATAAAAGGTTTATATAGTCTCCCAGCTGCCAACCTAAAGCAAGACAAGTACAGCAAAACCGGTCCCTATTTATACAGGAAAAGAAATTAATTGTACTGTTTTCCCCAAAACGTTTGCAGCCAGAAGACTTTAATAAATATCCCTCTGAGTTTCTGTTGTGGTGTCTGAGGGGGAAACAGCAATAATCCCTATGCTGTTCTATCCCTGCCCCTGGAAAACCCTATATACAGTAACCTAGGACACTGGGGTATCTGGGAATGTGGTGTAGGGACTGATTGGGACATCTTTCCCGCCGGCATCTCGCCGCTGCTGCTAAGTTACGTGCATTGTCATTTATTAGTATTAGGGGATAACTTTAGGGTAAGGGGTTTTGGGGGTAAGGGGACCAGGGCTAAGCTTTTTAGGTTGAGGGTTTTTTTGGGCTAAGGTTAGGGGCTTACCTTGGTGGGGAAGCAACCGGTGGCGAGATGTCCCTGTAGCGAGCTGAGTGGCAGTTAGTACAGTATCAGATATGATTAAATTTTCCTACTGACCTGCAAGTGTTTTGGTTAAAAAAAAAAAAATGTTGTGTTTTTCTTTTGCTGGAAATAAAAAACAATGAATCTGCGGACGAGCCTTTTTATTCGAGCTTTGGATCAAATCTTGCTTGAATTCGAATGTTTGTTCTGAAGTTTCACTCGAAATTCCGATGTGGAACCTGCAAACTTGCCCGTCCTCCGTTAAAAGGGTTGGAAGTGTGTAGCAAGTGGTTAAGAAGAAAAGATCTGAAGATAGTGATGGGAAATGCCCTGTTCTCTGCTATCACATTCCCCTGTGTGGCACCATCCCTGCTTCTCTGTATCCCACCGCTAACATGCTGCTTGTCTTCTGTTCTCCGCATCTTCTCTTACAGAGCCAAAACACTTACTTAGACCCCAGACTGTGCACAACTAACCAAGAGACGAGCAGAGAAAGAATGTCCGTCTCATCACATAGCTCCTGTAAATCCTCCCACACGGCTCTCTCTGACTCTGCCTGTATGTATAACATGACTTTATGTGTTACATTAACAATACATTAACCAGTCCTGTAAATAGAGCCTGACCTATTAGCATCGCAGGCTGCTGTTAATGCCAAGGGGTACATTCTATATTCTCTGAGGTCATTGGGGCTGTTTTCAAGTCAACTTTCTGATGCCAGAACGGACACTTTGGAGCATATAGAATTAACCCCTAAATACATGGGCATTTGTTGTCGTGGCATGTGTTGTCGTGGCATGTGTTGTCGTGGCATGCGTTGGTTTGACGTTCTGTACGTGACGCCCGTACTAACCCATGTATGGTGTGAAGCTGTCTTCTCCTTTTCACGTAATGGCTTCATGTCATATTCCCAGGGTCTACGTCCCTGTGTCCCAACTTGCTAATTGCTTATTGCAGTATGATTATTCGCACCATGCGTTGGCGCACATCCAGATTTCCATGATTACGCTGACATGAAGTGGGAAGAACCTGCTTTCGAAGGCGCATTAAAAATATTATCATTGTATTAGTGACTACCATTGCAGTTTTGTTTTTATTCTGAAACAGGGGTCTGTTAATAGTACGTTAATTTGTCTTTTTACTGCTGTTGTCACACGCACATTGCCTTTATTATCAGCTCATCAATAGCGCTTACGTGTTCCCACAAAGTGAGAACATTTTAAATACATTGCTGACTCTTACAGTAATTAAAGAGATGTAAATAAACGAGTCATTTAAAAAAGGAGACAGTTGCTTTAAAGGCGCTTTTAGTTTTAAATGCTTTGCTATGTTTTCTGCATACAGTGGCGGCCGCCTTTAGCCTCCTGCGGCCTTTCCACACGATTTTAAAAATCGCGGGCAAATCGCGGGCTGATGTGGGCCGTTTTCGGCAGTTTTGGGCGCCTGCGGGCATTTTCGTTGTGTAGCGCTAAGCGCTTTCATTGTCTAGCGCTATTACCGCTATCAGGCGATTTCGGGCCGCGCGGACAAGGCCCGTGAGAGACGGAAAACATCCCGAATTTTTTCCGGGGATGTTGGAGATTAAAAGGGGCCGCGACAGTACTTCACACCGCTCCGTATTGCTGATTGCTGTGTGCTCTGTTACGCAGTTATTCCTAACGTGACTTTAACTTCTAGCCGCATCATCTATGAGACCTACAAAAGCTAGCACACCTTCCAGGGCGTCGCTGCCCGTGAACCAATCAGATAAAACCCCAATGAGAATGCCACCAAACACAAACCAGGTATCTTCATGCAATATATATCATTTTATTTATTTATTTTTTACCTTTAATAATGTCTATTTAGAGGCAATCTAAGCAGGTGAGTTTTATTGTGAATGTTTTTTTTTTGATTAACATACGATTAAAGCAGGGGGTCTCTGGAGCAGAACCCCATTAATTTCAGCTCCATTGACCCCCTGCTTCCAGGGATACTTACCTCCGTGGGGGGTGCCAGTAGCCGCTGGGCTAGCAGGGTTCACGTAATCAGGAGCGGCTTCCTATTGGCCCGTGATACGCTGGAGCTTTAAACTTTGCCAAGATCCTGGCACCCCTACGGATGTCTGTATCTTGGAAAGCAGGGGGTCCCCTGAGCTCAAATTAATGGGGCTCATCTCTGGAGACCCCCTGCTTCAAACCTATGTTAAACAATAATAATAATAATAATAATAAATAAAAAATGTGCATGAATTGTTCCTTTAAAACATGTTTTCTCTGTTCAGTCAGCAAGGAAAGGAAAGTTCCAAAAAACGAGCTTGGTTCTCTTTATAAGGTTATTTCGCTTTCTAATATAGCCCCAAAGAACTGTATAGGGAAGCCTTATAAAGAGCAAGAATGCACTGCTTTCTCCCTATTTCCCTTAGGTGCACCCTCTAAGGCCACCTTTATTTATTTTTCATTGCTGAGTGGCGGGCTCCTTTAAGATTATAAAGCGAGCCTTATAAAGAGCAGCTAGCTCATTCAAGGTCTGTTTTGTACTTCTATATAATGTAGTGCTGTGCTGCAAAGCATGTCCATTGTACAGCCAAACACTGCCATGCTAAGTATACCCCGGTCAGTGCTGTACTTCTTAGCAGCGTACGCCCTCGATCTGAACACCCCTCCAGTACTGAATAGGAAGGTAATTATGTGTCTTATTAACACTGGAGTAATGAAAAGAGACCGACAATGTATTGGAACTCCATAGAAATGAATTATTTATAGAAGCAAAACATTACTGCTGGATCCATTACATCATGTTAAGTGCCCTTCAAGTTGGGTTATCTCAAGTTTAAAAGGCACAACCGATTCCAGACAAAAGATTCTGTCCAGCAACCTTGTACCTTGCCTTGGGTTGGAACTAGGATGCTCAGCTGTACAGTGCACGAGATGTAAATCCCTTTATTTGTTGTGTTTCCCACCACCCCCCCCCCCCCCCCCCAGCCTGTAGTAACTCCTCAAACTCCGTCTGAACATCTGTCCAAGCATCACGTGCCGCAAACAACAATTTCAACTCAGCAGAACTTTTTGGTAAGTGTTCGCAAATACGCGAGGTGCACTTATTTAAGAAAACATCCATGAGACAGGCACGGTAAAGATTCTGGACATTCACTGTCCGCAGATATATTTTAAAGTATATTAAATATGTCTGCTGACAAATGAATTGTTGTTGTTAGCAGCGCTGGGATGTTCAACGCCGGTCCTCAAGACCCCCCAGCAGATCAGGTTTTCAGGATATCCCTCAGTCTTCGACTGAACCACTGATTGAGCCACCTGTGCAGAAGCAGGGATATCCTTAAAAACTGACCTGTTAGGGGGTCTTGAGGATCGGAGTTGAGATCCCCTGGTTAGTGAATTCCACGTGGGGAGACCAGGAAGGTTAAAATAGTTGTGCACACGAATTTAAATAATGAAACACTCTCATTTTGGTCCATGTACGTATCTGCTTAACTTCTACCCAATCTGATATTCTCTCAGGCCCAATTCTACTCCTACCACTTACTGTGGAACCGTGGCTATCCCAACTTAATTCTAGGTGTGTTACATGGCACACAAACGGCAGGTGATACAATTAGTGATGCGACACCGTTTAACGCCACGCATACTCAAATATTTTCCATGCCATACATAAATTGCCCTTCTGTATTAACCCATTCCATGCCAGAGAGGCTGACGGCACGTCGAACTGCAGGCCCCATGGTGGGGAACGGGATAAGCAGTTGATTGGTCCTCTGTGTTGCCTGTGTGACGTTCTGATTGGATGGTTGTGTTTTGGTCGGCAGCCTGCGTACCACTACCCTGCCCAAGTAGACATGGTGAACCACTTCAAGGAGCAGCTGGAAGAAAGAACCCGCATATTACAAGCGGACATCCAAACGCAGCAGGAAGAGCTCCACGTCATTAAAGAGCAGCTACAGCTGGTGCAGGGTTCCAACATGCAGGTACCGGAGCTTTCTCTCTCTCAGCCTCTGGGGCCCTTTAGTAGGGTCCCTACATTGCATTTTTATTACACGGGACGCCGAAATCCAATATGCGCCTGGCCGGGCGGGGAGAGACGCGCGCTGAGATAATAAGTAGCGGTGGGAGAAGAAGTAATGCCTATAGGGGCGGGTGTCATGGTATAAAAGTAACACCTATAGCGGTGGGTATCATGGTATAAAAGTAACGCCTATAGAGGTGGGTGTCATGGTATAAAGGTAACGCCTATAGGGGTGGGTGTCATGGTATAAAAGTAACGGATATAGGGGTGGGTGTCATGGTATAAATGTAACGCCTATAGGGGTGGGTGTCATGGTATAAAGGTAACACCTATAGGGGCGGGTGTCATGGTATAAAAGTAACACCTATAGGGGTGGGTGTCATGGTATAAAAGTAACGCCTATAGCGGTGGGTGTCATGGTATAAAAGTAACGCCTATAGGGGTGGGTGTCAGGGTATAAAAGTAACGCCTATAGGTGTGGGTGCCAGGGTATAAAAGTAACGCCTGTAGGGGTGGGTGCCAGGGTATAAAAGTAACGCCTATAGGGATGGGTGTCAGGGTATAAAAATAACGCCTATAGGGGTGGGTGTCAGGGTATAAAAGTAACACCTATAGGGATGGGTGTCAGGGTATAAAAATAACGCCTATAGGGGTGGGTGTCAGGGTATAAAAGTAACGCCTATAGGTGTGGGTGCCAGGGTATAAAAGTAACACCTATAGGGGTGGGTGCCAGGGTATAAAAGTAACACCTATAGGGGTGGGTGCCAGGGTATAAAAGTAACGCCTATAGGGGTGGGTGTCAGGGTATAAAAGTAACGCCTATAGGGGTGGGTGTCAGGGTAATATGGGATGAGCAGGCAGTGTCCTAACTTTATTTTAGTAAGACGACATCTACCGTAAAAAGTAAATATTACACTCAAGTAGAAAGCTATTACCTTTTTCTGGCTGATTTCATTACAATAATTTTACGTTCAGACATTTCACGTCAAGGCGCAACAATACGGGATAATTATGCGTCCCAACAGACCTTTCTGGGACAAGTCCAAGAAATAAGGGACAATCCCATATATACGGGACGCCTGGCGCCCCTACCCCTTAGCTGAGCACCTTTAAAGTCACTAGAGATGTGAAACATTTTCATTGACGTTTGCGAATCCGGCAATTTTTTCTTCTTTCATTTTTTAAGGAAAAAAGTTACAAAAATGGAAAGGTTTGCAAAGAAGCTCACAATGCAATCAGGGTCGCGTTGCCCTTAATATAATGCCATTTCTGCTAAATTCTGTCAAAAGGAGGTGAAATCTGGCAAAATATTAGCAAAATTGGTGAAATTCCGAGCAATGTGAACTTCAGCAAAAACGTTGTGGGTGGTAAAAAAAAGGAAACGTTTTCATAGCAAATTTGGTCACATTAGTAAAAGTCACTATACTTTTAGATTTTAGCAACTTATCTGACCAAATGACAGAAGATATGTATTTACCATCCCGTGGCATCATCTAATATTGATTGGTAATAAACCACAATTAAATAATTACATAGTAGATGAGGTTAAAAAAGACATGTGTCCATCAAGTTCAGCCTATGCTAAATTTAGATGACAGATACTTTATTCTACATTACAGCATATTGATCCAGAGGAAGGCAAACAAAAAACCCCAGTGAAATATCATCTAATGACGTCTCATACGGGGAAAAATAAATTCCTTCCTGACTCCAAATATTGTCAATCAGATTTCTCCCTGGATCAACATCCTGCGCATGAAAAAAATGAGTTGTTTAATAATAATATACCTATTATTTAAAAAAAATAAAAAATAAAAAAAAATATACATTTACAAATATATATATATATATATATACACACAATGTAAATACAACTGTATGCTCATCTGCATGTCTTAGGCAGGTCTGCAACCCCGCCTTTCCCCATTATCACCATCACCCAGCACACAGCACTTCCACTGCAGCAAGGGATTCTGGGAAATGACATGCAAATGAGCCCATAGTGCCACTTTTTGCTTCAAAAAACATTTTTAACATGGTTCCCTATAGGCTTAAGCTTGCTGCATGGTCACAGCTTTGAGCACAGCCAGGGTTAAGGTGCATACCCAGAAAACCACCCACAGACAGCTGTTTCGACCTTAATGGGTCTCATCAGTGTGGGGTTGATTAACTGGGTATGCAAAGTGCTGTGTGCTGGGTGATAATGGGGAAAGGCGGGGTTGCAGACCTGCCTAAGACATGCAGATGAGCATACAGTTGTATTTACATTTGCATATTTGCTTTGCTGTGGAGGGTTTTTGTCACTTTTTTTACTCACCATAACTTAACTCAGTATTATGGTTGGCCTATCCTTTAGCTTCTTTGCATACCCAGTTAATCAACCCCACACTAATGAGACCCATTAAGGTCGAAACAGCCGTCTGTGGGTGGTTTTCTGGGTATGCACCTTAACCCTGGCTGTGCTCAAAGCTGTGACCATGCAGCAAGCTTAAGTCTATAGGGAACCATGTTAAAAATGGTTTTTGAAGCAAAAAGTGGCACTGTGTGCTCATTTGCATGTAATTTCCCAGAATCCCTTGCTGCAGTGGAAGTGCTGTGTGCTGGGTGATAATGGGGAAAGGCGGGGTTGCAGACCTGCCTAAGACATGCAGATGAGCATACAGTTGCATTTACATTTGCATATTTGCTTTGCTGTGGAGGGTTTTTGTCACTTTTTTTACTCACCATAACTTAACTCAGTGTATATATATATATATATATATAGTATATATATATAGTATATATATATATATACTATATATATATATTATATTATAAATATATATATATATATATATATATATATATATATATATATATATATATATATATATATATATATATATATATATATATACTCTGTCATTTAGGTTATGGTGGGTAAAAAAAAGTGACAAAAACCCTCCACAGTAAAGCATAAAGCAACTGTAAATATTACTGTATGTTCATTTGCATGTCTTAGACAGGTCTGCAACCCTGTCTTTCCCCATTGTCACCCAGCATACAGCGCTTCCACTGCAGCAAGGGATTCTGGGAAATGACATGCAAATGAGCACTCAGCCAATGCATGCTGTTTTAAACACAGCTTTTAGACAGAGGCTGGGATGCATGCATTGGCTTGAGGATTGGCTTGTGTAATACAAGCTTGAGACAAAAGGTGGCACTGAGTGCTCATTTGCATGTCATTTCCCAGAATCCCTTGCTGCAGTGGAAGCGCTGTATGCTGGGTGACAATGGGGAAAGGCAGGGTTGCAGACCTGTCTAAGACATGCAAATGAACATACAGTAATATTTACAGTTGCTATATATATATATATATATATATATATATATATATATATATATATATATATATATATATATATATATATATATAGTATATGAAAGTATGTATGTTTGTGTGAGTGGGTTTATTGGCTTTGCATCTCATCCCAGGCTACGTTTAAAAGCTGTGTTTAAATCAGCATGCATTGGCTTAAGGGTTTTCCATGCAATGTGGACTTGAGACAAAAGGTGGCACTGTGTGCTCATTTTCATGTCATTTCCCAGAACCCCTTGCTACAGTGGAAGCACTGTATGCTAGGTGATAATGGAGAAAAAAAGGGTTGCAGACCTGGCTAAGACACACGTGTGTGTGTGTGTGTGTGTGTGTGTGTGTGTGTGTGTGTGTGTGTGTCCAATTAACACTGAACTTAATAAATAATAACATGTTTTCTCTCTTGAAGATGATAATGCAGCAGCCGAGACCTGTGGCCTTTAATGCTGTGCAGCAGCAGGACCCGAGGAGGACGTCCCTTCAGCCCAGTGGGGTGAGCAGGCAAGGTGTGGATGTGGGAAAGAAGTCTCAGGCGACGATGAGTTCCAAACGGTTCTGCGGGTCTCAGAACTCCTCCGAGAACCAGTATGGGACGCAGGTAATAACAATAATAATAATAGCATGTTCTTGTATAGCGCTGCTAGTTTTACGTAGCGCTTTACAGAGACATTTTGCAGGCACAGGTCCCTGCCCCGTGGAGCTTACAATCTATGTATTTGGAGATAAAGTGACTTGTCCAAGGTCACAAGGAGCCGACCCCAGGAATTGACCCCAGGCTTCAAACTCTCAGTGCCAGACAGTGCCTTTACTCGCTGAGCCTCTCCCTCTCCCAATAATGATGCAGTTGAAGCAGAACTTGTTTCCTCCTATAATATACATTATCTTGGGTTGATTTTTAATAGCTTTGCGATAACCATGTCTACAACAGTGGCTGAAATGACAGCACAATGGCTGCAGAGAACCAGTACTTTTTATTTTTTTAAAAAGAAGAAAAAAAACAGGAGTAACACTATTTTTTCAAGAAAAGGAATTTATTAAAAAAAAAAACGGCTCTCTCCCTGGCTGGTTCACTGACCTATTGTGATTTGTTAGTTTAATAAAGCGGTTAAAGAAAAAAAAAAATCACACACAAGAATCATTGTTTACATTCCGCACTCAACTTGGCGACATCACGTAACAGAATCCCAAGCGACCAACAGAGCGGAAATAATACAAAATAAAACATCCCCCAACCCTCGTCTGGCAAAAAATCTCCCCGCGACCATGCGTTTAAGCGCTAAACGGGTCCCGATGACTGAATCATTTTTTTTTTAAAAATCAGCCTAAATATAAATCCTCATTACTCGCTTCGTTGCCAAATTCTACTAAGGTTTAAACCACAAACAACTACTGAGGAGAAATTAATGTTGCCGGGGGTCTCCTGAAAACAGCAGTAGGTCACCAAAAAAAATATATTTTTTGGTATCATTGGACTGGGAGTTTGAGGTTTTTTAAATCGGGCACAGCACCACTTGTTTTTGTAATACTTCATGCAAATATGCATATATATGTGCAGGATTCACTAAGTCAATGGCGGTGAATGCAGGATAGAGCTATAGATACAGTATGATATCCCCTTACGTACAAAGTTACACAGTTACATAATAACATAGTTGCATAGCTACATAATAACGTAGTTACATAGTAGATGAGGTTAAAAAATGACATACCTCCATCAAGTTCATCCTATGCTAGCTTTAAACGACAGATACTTTATCCTATATCTGTACTTACAATATACTGATCCAGAGGACGGCAAACACAAAACCCCAGTGACATACTGTATCATCTAATGATATCTCAGAGAAAGGGGGGTGGGAGGGAAGTCCTTATTAGAACTTAATGCGTCACAGCCAATATAGGCGATAATATGATGCACAGGGAGAGATAATAGCACCAGGCATAAAATATAGTTCCAAAAGGGAAATGCTATTTTACATGTATTTATTGGCTTGACCAACATGACAACAAATCCAACAGTTTAATAACAAGCAGATGGAAGCCAGGGCTACATTACTGAGGTTACGTTCTCATGTTTATAAACCAAAACCCTACTTATAAAAAGTAGCATTGATGAAATAGTGTGTGTTATCTGTGGTCATTGCATGGACATTGTAACACAGGGTGTTTCTGTTTCATTTTCTGCAGTTTAAGGTACACAACATGTCACACTTTCTTTTCCTCACGCAATACATACATTTGGTGGAGTTGACACATTATAAGACTCTGTCACATGTTACTTTGCATAAAACAGAATCATCAGCAGCAGCTCCAGCAGCTCCAGCAGCAATTGCAGCAGCAACAGCTACAGCAGCAGCAGCAGCAGCTACATCATCAGAATCAGCAGCGGCATCAGCGGCAAATGAGAGGAAATCAAGCACAGCAAACTCCTCTGTCTGCCCAGTCCCACAGCAGTACTGCAATGCCTCTATATAGCAACACCATGATGTTCTCCCAAACTCAGCCCACTACTGGTTCCTCACGGATGCCTCCTGAGATTGGTGACCGCCAACAGTCTTCTGATTACAGCCAAGACAGGCACTTAAGGTAGTAAAAGAGTTCCTGGTGGCCATATTGAGACCAAATAATGTTTCTCTGTAATGTAGGACAGCTTTTATTTGAGCATGCACACTGTCCTATGGTTACAAATCTGACACGTGTGAAAAAATCTTCCATGCTCCTCGTGTTGAATTGTTGGTTTAACGCAGGGCATGGTATGGCACAAAATAGAATCGCATACTGTGTACAAAAAAATGGCTACGTTCCTGGGCCCTTCGTCAGGTTGGTCCATTTGACAGTTTGCATGTTTATACTCGCCAGTGATGAAGGTTTGGGACCCGCGCCCCAGGAGACTACAAGCTTTATGGAATGACGAAGTGCAGAAAGTGTTTGACAGGGTGCAAGTTCAAACCATTTTGTAGCCTTCGGTGTTTTCAGATGATGGTCCATAGTCACTAAGCAGTCTTCTGCCCTGGGAGACCTTCCTGCACCGGGACACCTCTTACAGCCTGGTGACACGAGTGGGCTTTAACGTGTCTTCCAGCGTGGTACGGCAGAAGACTGCTTACTAAATATGCCCTGTATTGGTGCTATCTCTGTCTAGTGCTGTTCTATCTGTGTGTTTACCCATGTAAGCTTGTTCTTACTTTGTACTGTTACTTTGACAAGATTAGTTGAGATCTTGGCTCCTCATCATCAGATCTGTTTAATCTGATAATGTGTAGCTAAGTGTACATGGTTTAAGGCAGGGGTAGGAAAACTTTTTAGTTTTGACTGCGCCCCCCTGTCTGCGACCTCCCACCATCCCACTCCCCCCCATCCCACTCCCCCTTACCTTTTCTCCGATGTCACAACGTCATGTGATGAGGGTTGGGGTTCCTTACAATGCATCTGATCTCAGACGCGCTATTAGAGAGGGTTGGGGTTCCTTACAATGCATCTGATCTCAGACGCGCTATTAGAGAGGGTTGGGGTTCCTTACAATGCATCTGATCTCAGATGCGCTATTAGAGAGCGTTGGGGTTCCTTATAATGCATCTGATCTCAGACGCGCTATTAGAGAAAGTTGGGGTTCCTTACAGTGCATCTGATCTCAGACGCGCTATTAGAGAGGTTTGGGGTTCCTCCAGAATTTCATTTATGGTTCCTTAACAAAAAAAGGTTGGAAACCACTATAAAATAATAATTCTAGCAAAAACATAAAGCTGATTTGTGGATAAGTAAAACTTTTCTTTATTGCCCCAAAACTCCCACACAACATCATCCATGGGAAATATCCCATCCCAAAAAACAAAACCATTATAAGACGATCTCACTCGGCCTTCACCTCCAAGCATTCATTGATGTTTTAATAATGGTCCTTGTTACCAATGCGTCTTTCATTTCTCTTCTTTACAGATTTGTCCAAGAGCGACCAATGCGGCCAGCCTCATTACAGATCCAACCAATCGCATGCAGCACAGTGATAGCTGCTCCGCCTACCATGGTTTTTAGTCCTCCTGTAATGATCCCTCATCCCAGCTTCACCCCGCACCAGGCACTTTCCACGGTTCATCTCCAGCAATGTCAGCAGCAACAAGTCCAGCCACAGCAGCTGTATCTTCAGGTAACGCTCGGAGGAACACATTTTTCCAACTGTCTGAGGTGACCATGGTGAAGATCATTTATTTGACGCATACAGGGTCATAACCTTAACCCTGGGGTCCCCAACGTTTGAGAGTTCGGGAGAGAGTGGTGGGCACCAACCAATGAACACACACGCTCACCTGCACGCTCACACAATACAAACTTACCTTGCGGGGGATTCCCCCAGAGCAGAGTCGTACCCTCCAGCAGATGCAGAAGAGGCTCTTCACATTTTGTTACGTGCTGCCCTCTAGTGGTTTATGTTGGAATATGGAATCTCTGGATTGAGATTAATTTATCTCCCCCCCCCCTCCTTATCAAAAAAAAAAGAGCAGAGATCTAAATCAGAGATGTAAAACATGGCAGATTCTACGAGTCTCGGCTTATCTTGTAAATGCCTTACCTAGAACATAGCTCCTTACAATGTCAGTCGCGGGGACCCACAGAAGGCTTTGGCGGACCCCTGCCTTAACCCCTCGACTCTCAGAAGAATTTGCACCGCTGAGCTCATGTTCCCTCTGGCTGCAAAACTAATTAAGCAGGTTACATGTCAAGTTTATTATAAAACCCAACTATTAGCAATCGACTATCCCAACACTAATTTAGAGAAAAATTCTATGTAGATTTGTCTAGAAATTGTGCATGATTGCACAGTACTTTGGTACCTAGATGCAAAGACACATGTTCCAAACATCTTTTGTTGACTCCTCCTGCTCAGAGGAAGCAAACTCCTGTCCTCAAGGGCCACCAACAGGTCATGTTTTAAGGATATCCCTGCTTCAGCACTGGTGGCTGTCAACGCTGAAGCAGGGATATCCTTGGAACCTGACCTGTTGGTGGCCCTTGAGGACAGGAGATGACCTCCCCTGCTCTAGCTTGACGTGGATTTTGGGTTTGATACCTGGCTTTCCAAGGCCTAGATCTGCAAAGCACCATTCAGAGAAGCAACGTCAGGTTAAACCTTACTGCGTATCTGCTACGCCGATACTGTCACATTAAGGCCAGTTTTCTCCCGTAAAGAACATTGCAATAACTGTAACACTCATTAGGGATAATGAGATGCAAAGACCGTGTCTTAACCCAGGGGTGTGCAAACTGGGGGGTGCGAGATTTTCTGGAGGGGGGAGGGGGGGAAAGGGCAGCGTTCCTCCCAAAACCAATGGAAGCTTTCAACGTATAAGAACCAGCCTTCAACATGTAAATGCTGTTTAGGTGCCACCAATGTTAACACATTTTTCTTTCTTTCTGCCCAAGCTGTAGAATAGGATGGAGAATTGAACAGAGAGGCATGTTAACACGTTAATGCAACATGTTTTTAGGAGCTGGAATGACACATTTGCTGTTTGGGTTTCTCATACCTCATCTCGTGTATTTGCAGATGCCGGCACCTGAGTCAATGCAGGGAGGACAGTCTCAGCGCATGTTCCAGCAGCCTCATATCCCACAGCCAAACTCCTTGGGCTATTTTCTACACCCTCAGCAACAGAACCCGTCGGGGAACGCGCCTGACCTGCCGGAGATGCAACTGCCGTGATGGATCGGGCCGGAGAGAATGTTAGACTTTAGACACAGCAGGTGTGTTATGGAATGACAAAGGGATGGACTTCCCGGAGGGCACCGCCTAGAGAGAGCGTGCCCAGCCCGTGGGACTAAACCGGGAGGTGAAAAGGGAACATTGAGAAGACAAAGCGTCCAACGAGGAGGACTGCAGCTGCATCTTGTCTGTTACAATTCAATGAAGCAGAGCGCGACCAAAAAACCACCACTTCACCATACGATACATTCCCAACGGCCTTTAAGTAGGTCAGAAGACGTAAATAATACGTAAAAGGGGGGGTTGTGTGATAATTCCCCGATCGGCACTATTGCAGTTTAACGAGTAGCCACCTTACTGTGTATAATAGTGTTAACAAACACATACACAAAGTGTACGTCACAAGTTTATTGGGCTTTACTGCCAAAGCTCATCCAATTAGTGACTAAAGACTATGTAATTAATATGCACTTACTGCCAGAGGTACCGCGGCATTGCAGATGCCGTCGCGGTTTTTGAGGCGGCCGCTACCCGTGAAAGCGCACTGCAGACCTATCTGGCGATGAAGGGTTAAACGACCCACATTAACGAAACCTCTAAATCACTACGGTTCTGTAACCTGGAGCGGAAAACAAAAAGTCTACACGGAAATATTACAAGTTCTGCATTAACCTTTAAAAAAAAACAAAAAAACGGAAATACATTTGCCAGCGCCAAAACGCCGTTTAACTTGTTGCTGGCGCAGCGAGGAGTTTTATGCCAAAATATAGCAAGGAATAGTGTTAAATCCCTTCTTTGTCAGAGGCTGCATGCGTTGCAGAAACCTCTGGCAGTGAAGGTGTTAACGCGCGTGCACCTGTCCATTCTGATTTTAATTCTTTACGTTATTATTTTTAACTAAATGATGATTTCAGCAAATGGGCCGATTTGTTTTTAGATGGAAGTGGCAGGTCAGGGGCGGGGACAACGCCAGTCCTCAAGGGGCCACCAACAGGTCAGGTTAAGGATATCCCTGCTTCAGCACAGGTGGCCCAATCAGTGGCTCAGTAAAAGACAGCACAGGTGGCCCAATCAGTGGCTCAGTAAAAGACAGCACATGTGGCACAATCAGTGGCTCAGTAAAAGACAGCACAGGTGGCACAATCAATGGCCCACTGATTGAGCCACCTGTGCTGAAGTTCCACCTGAAGCAGGGATATCCTGAAAACCTGACCTGTTGGTGGCCCTTGAGGCCTGGAGTTGGCCGCCCCTGCTGCAGACAATGTTATGTGCCACTGGGGAGATATTACTGGAGTCTGTCGCGTGGCAGATGCAGCTGCACATCTGGACAGGCATCCCTAACCTGGCCAGTTTAGCATCTCTCCCCAGCCACGGAAACCGGCAGCTGAGATGGTGCGGCCGGAGGTGATTAACACCGAGAGGTGGCAGCATGGGGTCATTCATTCGTAGCGTCTAAACTTGATCGTTGTATTTATGAAGCATTTATCCATCAAGTAAATGCCCCTGTGTTTCTAAACAAAGGAAGTGGCTCCTTCATTATCGGTGCCAGGGAGTAACGGGCTGCGTGGGACATTTGGTCGTGGTCGTTTTTGCCGTGACCGAGTAGCCACCGGCGTTTAGCCGCCACTCACCACACTGCGGTGACATATCGCTGCCGGCTGTTTCGCCACCAAGGTAAACCCCGAACCTTACCGGTACCCTAAAACCCCCGGCGCGGAGAAGGGTCCCTCGGCGGCCAAACGCCTGCGGCAAGATGGCCTAACCAAATGTCGAATTCCGGTAATGGAGGGGTAGCTTTGGGAGACAAGAAGACAGATACAATGATAGTTTGTAGCGGTGATTCCCGTCCGACGCAGTGCGCAGTGAAGTTGGACGAATGTTCACATTTGCGACATTCTTTTTGCGGTTGACGCTTAGACTTAGCGGTTTCGCCACAAGTTTCGCGACCGTTCACATTGCACAGGGAGGCCCGAAACACAGACTTGGGGGTGCAACGTTGTTACCAGACTACCGTGAAAGTTTGCGCCTTTTTTCCCCGAATCTCGCCCAAATGGCCCAATGTAAAAGGGAACATATACTGCTTTCGTGCCGCTAAGCGCAGGTGTCGCCCCTCGATGCCGAGTTCACTGCCATTTAAGTTAAAGACCGTAACCAGTGGATCTGGCGATTCCGCGCTTTGGCGTTTAGTGAATCCCGCCCCATTGACTTTTAATACGTGGAACATTTTTGGCGAAGTTTGCTGTTTTCGGGAAATTTCGCACAAAGCAATACTGTGACATTTCACCAAACTAAACTCCAGTTCTCAAGACCTCCCCCCCCCCCCAAACAGGTCAGGTTTTCAGGATAACCCTGCTTCATCACAGATGGCTCAATCAGTCCCTGCTTCAGTGCAGGTGGCTCAATCAGTGGCTCAGTTTCTGACTGAGCCACCTGTGCTGAAGCAGGGATATCCTTAAAACCTGATCAGTTAGCGGCTCTTGAGGACTGGAGTTGAACACCCCTGCTCAGAGTGCAGATGCAAAAAAATGCATTGATCTGTACACTTATGCATTACAGAGCAATACCAGTTCATTGAAAAGGGCTACTGTATATGAACAATAAGATACGCTCTTGTTAAGTTAAAAAATAACTAGCTAATTATAAAGGTTTTAAATTTTTCTGCTCTGAAAGACAATTTAGCCATAAAATCCTTTGCACAATTCATTTTCCACTCGCTGCACACAATACAAGAGACTTGCACACGTACATAATTAGAGGAAAGTCTCAGACCAAACTGCCTTTGGAAAATGTGAGTACTTTTAAAATGAAAACAAAGTTACATTGGAGAACTATGAGAATATTTGCCTTTTAACATTGTAAGTTATTAATCTAAACTTGCACATTTGATTAGATCAGGGGGGCTCAACTCCACTCCTCAAGACCCCCCCAACAGGTCTGGTTTAAAGGATATCCCAACTTCAGTACAGGTGGTCCAATCAGTTCCTGCTTCAGCACGGGTGGCTCAATCTTCGACTTAGCCACTGATTTAGCCACTTGTGCTGAAGCAGGGATATCCTGAAAACCTGACCTGTTTGGAGGGGGGCGGGGGGAGGGGGGGGTGTGTCTTGAGGACTGGAGTTCAGCACCCCTGGATTAAATTATTGTAAATTGTAATGTTGTAATTCATTGTTAAGGAGAAATACAGGGGAAAAAATAGAGATCCGGACAGAACAATTTAGGAAGAAACCTAGACAGCCATATGTTTGCTGTAGGTTTGATTCTGTTTATGTAGGAAAACAATTCCACTAATATGTCGTTTCCAAAATGTGGTTTTTTTTTTGTTTGTTTTTTAATAAACGAACAGGAATTGCAACATTAAGTGCAGAAATCCAATATCCGCCTGTGTTGTAGATTTGTTGCTGGTTATAGAATACATTCTGTTGGACCAGCATAAGTAGCATTTATAGGTTTAATTATATATAAGCTTGTGAAACTTCACAAATCTCTTCTACAGGTATACAGTAGTTAATGCAATAAATAAGAAGATATGTTAGGTCTTTTAAGCTTGTGCTCACTACCGCCCATGTTTAGTAAGCAGTGCTATTGCATATAACACCTTCCATGAGCCCTTACAGACCATTCACTTGAATTCAAGGCACCAGCGATATCTAAGCATGATCCGCTGTATTGCACATTAGTCTTCGATATCTGCCATTTAAGTTAATGGCACATATTGCCAGTTTGAGCGCAACACAGAGGATCGCGATTTGATGTCTCCGGGACAAGGCGCCTTATGGAATAGCACCGCTAAGTAAACATAGGCCGCCAGCTTTAAAAATGTCATTCAGGTTCCTTGTAATACAGATGGCAACTAATCTAGACCTATTTAATGAGTGAATTGTGTAGCAAAGGTACATACAACACTGCGTGTAATATGTTAATATATACCTGAAACAGTGTCAACGAAAATGCAATGTACTCTCAATTTTCAAAAAGAAAAATCCAAAATCGCTGTTGCCGAATTATGGCAGCCAAAGTTTGAGACCAAATATGGAGCATACAAAGGGATCTTATATTTCGAAAATTAGGAATAGTGATTTTAGTGGAAAAAGATCATTTGCTTTGCAAAAGATCAAACATTTCCTAAGCATTTTAAACCCCATCCCTTTGCTGTAGAGAAATGGATTGCTCCGTCTTCGAATGAGCCACTGATTGAGCCACCTGTGCTGAAGCAGGGATATCATTAAAACCTGACCTGTTGGTGGCCCTTGCGGGCTGGTGTTGCCCACCCCTGGCATTGCGCCAACACCGTTGCAAATTGGGTCATTTTAACACTGACTGCGTCCTGGCGCTTTGCTACATTGTTTGTTCCACTTGCACCATAAGCATTCTGGGGGACTGGTCAGTGCAATATTATAACGAGATGGATCAAAGGTTTCCCCTATACCTGGCATAGTTGTCCTCTCTCTTCACGCTTATTAAATCGGGCAGGTCTCAGTTGGCGTTGACCTCTGTGCCTGAGATTTGTAGTCAATTGAAGAAAACTAGAAAGATTTATACAAATATTTGCTCTGTGGTTTGGAACAAACTGCACCTTTTGGATACATTTCCCCCTTCGAGCGTTGACAATCGTAACAAATACAAAAAAAAAACGGAATTGTTTTCAGGTTGATTTTTTGATTGTTTCACTCTTGTGCAATGTTGTGTTGTCTTATGTTTGAATTGTATCATTTTGAATGATATGTTTAGGCTATTAGTCTGAAGCTGCCATTTGGTGGGGTCAAAATGAAGGGGTATTTTTAATATCCCAACAAGATTTAGGACTAGAATCAGTATTTATAATTCTCTAGAATAGATCTCAAATTTATCATAGTTTGGGGTTTTGCAGGCATGGTACGTACTTGTATTTTGAACCTTAACCCGCCCAAAAAACAAGAGCTAATTTTAAGAAACTACAAATTATTTAACACTTGCTTCATTTTTCAGGGCATTACATTTTGTTTACAAAGAAAGAAAAATCGCTGTCCTAAACCCCTGGAGTTTGATGAAGCTTTACTACGGCCTTGCACTTTTAGAGTATTTGTACATATTAGACTTATTTGTTCATCTGGTGGAACCAGTGAGTTTTCATGTAAATATTGTAATATATTCCATGTACAAATCTCGAGTTATATATGAAAAGTAGTTTATTTTATAGGATGTCAAATTAAGATGCATTTATAAAT